>NC_052354.1:51506016-51641506 GCF_009727055.1 Benincasa hispida
GATTGTCTAGCGATGCTTAACACGGCGAAGGTAACAAATTTCCGGTGTTTACTATGCCGATGTTTTTAATCAGTTTTACTAACAATGCAGCTTATGAGCTAGATTGTTTATGCCGTGCGGCGTAAATGATCCCGGATCTGATACTTGCGATCGCTTAACCCCATCGTCTACACGACCCGATAACCCTTGTCTCGTTCTTCTCGAGAACCACCTTTGCTCTTATGCTTCTTCCGAACGTTCAGCACTCAAACTGCTTGGATTACAAACTCGTTACTATTATTGTGGCAAAAAGCAGGCCCTTTCAATTAACCGAATTGCAAGTTAAATCAAACCGGAAACATCCAGAAAATTTCATTAATGACCATCTCACAATTTAACATTAAAGCCAGCAGGCATATGCACCACCAAGAATGTTATCAATTCGTTGCATCATGAATTGGATATCAGAACTTGTCTGACTACCATAGGATCTCTTTTACAAGAGTTCCATGAGCGCGTTTGGATCTTTCCTATTTCATTGACTGACTAACACATCATTCTATTACAGGTATATAAATACATGCTTTCACATAAATTACAGAGATTGTTCACCAAAATACTAGAGTTGAGTTCTATCACAAGCGAACTTTCAACGCTTCATAGTAGGCAACCCCTTACGATCTTTATCGCCCCAAAACAATCAGCTAATACTGGCAGTCGTCTACCGAGCTGCAACTGAACAAGAACGGCAGAGATGACCTTACTAGGCCTTGGTTATTTCGAAGTGAGAATCCAAAGAGTGTTCTTGTTGAATTTCGTTAGAGAAGGAAGAATAGCTGAACGTAGAATGTAAGCAAGTGGGAGAAGGCTATCGTTTAGCGGATGTTCATCGTTTAGAGAAAGTTCTCGTGTAGGTTTTACTAAGCGTGTTAGTATTTAGTCAGCGATCGTTTAGAAAAGCTAAGCGACATTTAGCTGGTGCGACGTGATTAGACGCGGGTGTGTGCGATCTGTTATTAGCATAAGAGCTATCGCATAGGCTCTCGCTAAGCGATCAAAAACTTTTTACACCTTTTGGCGATTTTTTTTCGAACCCTTTGATAATGAAACAAGTTTCGTTTGATTCTTAGTTAAAATAACCGAATACTTTTAACTAACGCACGATTGAGGAGAAGTTTTCGGCAATTTCACATAATTAACCAATTATTTAATAATTAATATATCATATTATATTCTTACCCTTTGTATAGGACGCTTCGCCTCGCATGCTCCCATTACACGAATGATCAGTCGGGACCATCTGTGACAGTACCACCTGTTGCTCAGCGGTTATTTATCCATAGCGTTATCAGGATAAGATTTCCCTCCTATATCCATATACTACAGACCATTTTGGTTATCACTCAAGACATGATCCACTGTCTGTTTATTGGTTTGTGATAAAGCAAATAAAACAAACAACTGAGCAAAATCAAGATGTGAAGTAAATATCATATATTATACAACACAAGCGTTCGTACAAACTGTTTACAAACTACAGGACACGAGATTTTAGGGCATTAACCCCAACAGGACACGAGCGTTCGTACAAACTATTTCCATAGTAGTTATCATCTTCCATTACACCCACATCATTCTAATGTTCTTGAAGAAACACAATATTATCATCTGAAAGTGCACTTCTTCTCTCTCTGATAGATCTTCTAAGTGGAACTTTTTGATGTTGTTGAGTTTGAACTTCAGGTTCAATAATGGGGACTTCAATGTTGTCTTGTTCTATAATTGGTTCAATAATGAAGTCAGGAATTAGAGCCTGAACATCATTTATAACCACATGAGGAAAAGAAACTAATTCCCCTTCAAAGGCAACTTTCCTTATGTTATCTCCCCTCCAAACTCAACATCCTCAAGGAATCTAGCATTTTCCATCTCAAACAATGATCTAGAAGTGGGATCATAAAACTTGAAACACCAAGAGTGCTCAGAATACCCAAAGAAATAGCAACTAATAGTTCTTGAGTTCAATTTTCTTTCATTAGCCTGTAAGGCCTAGCTTCAGCTGAACAACCCCAGATATGAAGATGTCTGATACTACACTTCTTTCATGTCCACAACTCATAAGGGGTTTTAGCTACTACTTTACTAGGTAATATATGCTACAGTCTTTAATGCCTTGCGCCCAGAGGGATTGATTAATCATACTTCTTACCATATTCTTAAGTGTCTTATGGAACGATTCATGTTGGATTTTCCCGACATAGTGTCTTATGGAACGATTCCACATTCCTCTAGGTATTTGACAAAGGGCCCTGGACGTTGTTCACCTGATCCACCATATCTATCGTAGTATTCACCGCCACGATCAGATTTGTTAACCTTAATTTTCTTTCCAAGTTAAAGTTCAGCTTTAGCTTTGAAAGACTTGAAAACCTCTATCATGAATTAAAATATAGGTATCTATATCTTGAATACTCTTCTATAAACGTAATAAAATATTGTTATCCATTCCAAGAAATCGTAGGGAATGGACCACAATGTCTGTATTTATTGTTGGCACCTAATTTTCTTATGTTTGGTTGTTTTTCCTTAATACATTCCACACGAACGTTGAAGTTACTTAAATCAAGGGAATCAAGAAGTCCATCTGACACAAATCTTTGAATTTTCTATTTAGAGATAGGACCTAAACGCTTGTGTCATAACATAGCAGAATTTTCATTTAATTTACGCTCTGTACCACATGAATTAGATAACAAGATCTTGTTAAATGAAGCAAAAGAATCAAGCATATATAGATTATCAATTAAAGAATCGGTACCAATAAGCTTGAAATCTTGAAAAAGACTAACTTTATTGTTTCCAAAAGAACAAGAAAAACCAAATTTGTCCAAATTGAAAATAGAAACTAAATTCCGTCTAAATAGCAGTATAACAAAATTCTCATTCAGATCCAAATAAAAACCAGTTTTAAAAAGTAATCTAAAATTTCCAACAGCATCAACTGGAACTGCTTTGTCATTGCCCATATAGATGAATCTCTCAGCATCACTTGGCAATCCTGCATTAAGATACTTATATGAGTAGTAGCACCAGAATCTATCCACCAAATATCTGTAGGTACATAAGCTAAATTGACTTCAGAACAAACCAAAGTAAGAAGTTTACCCTTCTTTACATGTCACTTGGCATACTTGGGACAATCTTCTTTGAAGTGACCTTTCATTTTGTAGAATAAACAAGAATTTTCAATAGCTTGTTTCTTGTTTTTATTCTGTTAAGATGTCCCTTCTGCAGCATCCACAAATTTTCTTTTCTTCGTATCATGAGAGTTTGTTGCCAAATGAGCACTTTTTGTCATTTCTCTCTTAATCCTATATTCTTCTTGCATACATTGTGAGATAAGCTCATTAATACTCTATTCATCCTTCTAAGTATTATAGCTTATCTTAAACTGAGTTAATTGTGCAGGAAGAGAGATAAGTACCAGATACACGAGTAAAGTTTCATTTATTTCGCTATCAAGTACCTTTAATTTACCTACAAGATTGGACATTTCTATAATGTAATCCCTTATGTTTCTATTGCCCTTATACCTCATAGAAGTTAAAAGACTACTTGCTTTCCCTTTTTCATTTTTTAGCAAAATATTTCTCAATTTGAGCAAAGAACTTATTGGTATTTTCACTTTCCATGATAAAGCCCTGAAAAGACTCCTGATTAGATTGCCTAATGATCATCAAACATATGCGATTTGACCGTTTCCACTTTTCTATATTAGCCGTATTCGATTGTTCCTCAGCAAAAGTAGGTTTATCGGTCCTAATGCAACGTTCAAATCCATACACCCGAGAAGTATCTCTAGACTTTCCTTCCAAATCTTGAAGTTTTATCCATTCAACTTAGGGATTGAACTCAAATTTCCAAATAGTTGAGTAGGACCAACTAAAACAATAAACAACAAAATATATACTCATAATTAAAATATAACAAAATAGTTTCACATATGTGGTGGACCCTTTTAACAAGATACCTAGCACAACATTGATGTCCAGCCTTTCGAATAAAACACTAACTGTGCAATAAACTCTGTCAAAAAATAGTCTTTCTTTAAACCGTTTATTTTTCACATGAGCAATCCTTATAATTGTCACGTACTCATTACCACATGCATACCGACAATTTGGCCAAGTAATTATCTTCCTTTAGGCCGATAATTATTCGCATAAATTCATGAATATACACATCTTATATTTCATAATTAAACCGATCTAGATAATATAGGCTACTTTGGTAACATATTATTTTTTATCAATTCAATCTAAAATATAAGACATAATAATATAATAAATATTATTGTACAAAAATAAAGGAAGAACATCAAATAGTCTTTATCAATATTCACTCAATAATTGCATATATATAATACAATTAAAATAATATAAAAAGTGAATATCACTAAATATCATCAATCAAATTTAAATTTAAATTCACCAAAATATCAATCAAATTTAAATTTAAACCACAACATAATCCATTAATCTTGAAATCATAACATGCAACAATCCCAATAATTGTATGAAATCAATTTAGTAGCAATTATGCTATAGATCATGCAGTATATACTCAGAAATTGGATATCATCCCAACAACCAAGAAACCACCAATTAAGTTGCCACTGCTCAAAGAAAAAACAACTTTACCTCATTAATATATATATATACCGAATTCAATTAGATTCCATTGAGAACGTCTGACTATGCTAATAGAATACCTTCTGCCGGCGAGACGTTTTGATGAACGCTGAAGTTCTCATGTGTTGCCGATGTGAATTTTCATGGGTAACGATGGTTTCATTTTTTTTTAATCTTAATTCTCTTAAACTTTTAATTATCTTTACCAGAAATTGAATCAAAATTTCAATAATCCAAAATAAAATTCATGCTCTGATAATAAATAAACCCTAAAATTCTTCCTGCCAAATCGTCAAAAATAAATAACATTTGTGATTGATGATAGCTTCAAGATGACAATGACTTTAAAATCTTCCTCAACCAAAACTCTAAAAACTCTTAGTGAGATCTCTATAGATGAGATTCAAAAAAGGCCGAGTGCTTATTGTTTATTATTTTGGTATATTGAGGACCATAACCTAAAATTTTTTTATATACTAGTTCAATTAGAATTCTCATTAAACCCTAATTAACTAGAAATGAGCTTCTATTCATTAAGTTCATACTCAAGGCACAATCTAATAAAAGAACCCAATGTAATAAATTATATATCCACGTAATAGCCCATACTTTAATTAAACATAATATTATTTAAATATATCAAACAAAATATGCCCCTAAAATAGAACATCACACGTGACCCCATTAAAATCACAACAATGTTTGTTCATCAAGAGAAAGGTGACCCCATTAAAATCACATCAAATAAATGGAACTCTTAAGCTGGTCATGTAATAGAATAATGTACATGGAAAGACAAAAAACGCCGAGTGTTTAGTGTAATGCATATGGGATTGATATCTAGCTGCCCTTGTCTTGTCCTTCTGGAGCTTTGGAAACAAACTGCTTTGTATAAACACGATGTCGTCGCTCTCTTGCATATATAATCCAGAAGATCAGGGAGAGCATGACAGCACCAGACACCAAAACCAACCCAACATATATCCATTTCATGTATAGTCGGAGGCCAGGGCAATGGTTGTTACTGATATCCGTAAACACTTGTCGAACGAATGTACAGTCTACGAGTTCAACCAAGAACGGTCCATAGCGATACAAACCATAGCTCACGTTTGCTGCTGCTGTCATTTGGTTGTAGAAAGCTGGAGTCAACCGACCAGTGGTGGTGCAAATGCTAGAGGCTGATACTTGACAAGTGAAATCCCTCCAAACCTGCACGCAACAAATCAAGATCTTGATGAGAATATCGAAGCAAAATGCAGTAAAAGGCTGTGTCATATCGTATGTACTTGTTTGAGCTAGCTATAATATAACATATATCTCTCACCTCAGGAGCTTTGTTCAGCTGTAATTCCTTTGCCGAGCAGGGTCGATCGGTCAGATTGGAATGAAACGGACTACAAAGAAGTGGCACCAATGGGCCAGATTGATTGTAATTCACAGGAGGGCCGATATTTGGAGGGGGGTTGACATTTGAGACTGTGTTGATCACTCCATTGACCAAACTAACAAGTTGGAAACTCACATTTTTGGTTACTGACTGAATTTCTTTGGCAGTGGCATTGTCGACGCATGGAAGGATATCGTCTAATGCCGTGTGGGCAGTGGGATTCTGTAGCCAATCTTCCATTGCAACACATGTATCTCCGACCACACTAATGCATACGATGAAAAAAGAAGAATCAATTTGAAGCTGATAGAGACAACAGTCAACAAAACAAGAACACTTCTTGAACAACAGATGTCTGTTTCAAGCATCAAACTGCTGCTTTCCAATCCAAGCCAAAGCCACATTTAGCTATCTATCATATTGAATATCCTACGAGTTCAATTGGCGATATGTATATTGTATTCTTCCTATATGCATCATTTTGGTTACAAAAAAACTTAATGAAATAGAAACCCTTACTTGTGAAGAAGAAGAAACACGCCACACAGAAAGAATGTGACCGTAACGAGAATCCAACCAAATATTACCAAGCTGCGACCATTAAGAATGGAGTGTTCAATAGATTACAACATTGCATCCCAAACCTGATTGCAAAAAAGAAAATGGAACCGTAGATATACTTACGTGTATACGACACACTGCAATCCAAAGATGGAACATACTGGATCAAGTACCAAAAATGATATAAGAAAGGTTCCAATTACGGTCAGTTCATAATTTATTTACTCAGAGAAGTAAAAATGCTTACAGAATCCAATAAATGCCAACAAGAGCATAACAGCAGCAAGAATAATGAGGATGAGTCGGCTGTGATATGCAACATGAAAATTTGTTACTCGTGGTCACTGAAAGCACCGAAATTTGATACAAGATGTTCTACTTACTTTTCATCTAGGCCTTTTTGTATCGTGCCTGAGTTGTCAGAAGCTGCATTAGTAAGAGTGGAAGAAACAGAATTTATCTTTGTACCAATATTGTCAATTCCTTTCTGGATGTCTGCAGACAGAAATATCGAATCGACTCCGATAGACTTCGCTGAAGAAAGATATGCTGACAAATTTTTTAGGTTTTCAGCAGTTCCATCTGCCTGGTCTACTATATAGTCCAATGTGCTCAACGTACGGCTATGAAACTTCCCTTGACCAACATATAAAATGACACATCCTACACTGATTCAAAGTATGAAAACGAAGATATCTTCACATTAACTTCTGAGCCACATTAGAAACTTTAGACTGCAGATTGGAGGGAGAGGGATGTTTACATTGCTGAGATGGTGAAGAATATGAGGAAAGCGAGAGAGAGGGCATAGGCCGTCCGAGAATAGCCGTAAGGCTCCCTCCGACAACAGCAACAACAAAGACAGGTGATGAACAAGCATATCCCAAAGAGCACAAACCAAGCAATAGCAATGACAACGAATGGAATAGCAGTAAGAGCAACAGACTGCATCAAATTGGAACAGGACAGAAGGCGCAGTTGTTAATATAAATATCAAACGACACAAAAAGTAATGAAGATAAGACCTAAAAACAGGAAGCCGAGTTCGACTTTAGCCAAAAATTAACAACCAAAGCTACCTGTAACAAATTTGCCAAAGATCTCAACTTCGAAGGATCTTATTTCAAATAAAGAAAATCCATTTAAAACTTGATCCATTAAAATAGAAACACAACATACACCACATACGACCATGTACTAAAATTTCTTTCCTTGTTCTTTTCTAACAAGAAATGACAGAAATACACAACACTAGCAAGTATAGGGCAAAGAAAGATCAAAGAGTGAGAACAAGGTACAAAAATGTTCCAAACAACACATAAATGATCGTCTGATTGTTCACTTCGGCGAAAATCACAAATAAATCAGCTTAAGCTTGCGAGTTTAGAGGTGATTTAGCATGATATCAGAACAAGAGATTCTCCGTCTAAAGCCTGTAAAATATCATTTTCTCTCCAATTAACATTGAAGATCACTTGTAAGTCATATGCTAATTTCCGTTCCCAAAATTGTGAGAAATAACCCTGACTCACCAGTTTAAACTTTTGGGTTCACAAAACAGGGGAAATTAAATAAGATTAGCCTCATAGGAAACAGAAAAATGAAAAAGACTACCAAGTCATACTCTTACAACTACCAAATCAGTCTAAATGGAGAAGAAACCAAAAAAGGGCAACACATAAACCACAACACAAACAATAAAATCAGAGTAATTACAAGTAGCAGAGCCCAAAATTGAGAATCGAAGAAAGAACTTACAGCCCAGTAATGTTCATTGCTGATATTCCATCCACCCACATAGGGTTTGAAGTTATCGAGGGGGTCTTTCCTCTGAGTCCTGGCTTCGGCCAAAATCAGAGACGAATTCACAGCAGGGTCCTGCTCCGTAAGGCTTCTTCCAGTCCTCCATGGCTCCGACAATTGAAAAACCTCAACCCCACCAGAGTTTTCTGATTTTCAACAAAACCCAGAGAGGAAAAATCTCAGATTATAGAATAATGGAGCTTTTGGTTCAAACCCAGAAAAAGAGGAAAGAAATTAAAGAAGAGTACCTAAGATGGGAATGGCAGTGAGGGCAGAGACGGTGAGTGAAGAATGGGAGAAAAGGAGAAGGGAAATGAGGGAGATGGGTCGGAGGAGGAACATAATGGCTCTCGTTCTCACATTCAGAGAGAAAGAGAGAGGGATGAGCTTTGCAGAAACCGAGCTTGATTTTTCTCTGGAATTTGAAAATCTTTTATCTTTTGGTTTGGGAAATGGAATGGACGAATTTGAAGTTGGACCTTTCATTCATTCCTTGGACGTGAAAGAAAAATTAAATGATAATGTACTTAAAAAATAATAATAAAACAAATTAATAATGATTTTAACAATAAAGAAGGAAAATTTACTCTTTTTTTTTTAAGTCCCGTGTATTAAATAATATCTCCGTGGTTTAATCTCTAAGTTTTCAAAATATTTAGTCCCTAGACTTTTTAAAATAAATTAATTTGATCTGTAAATTTTCAAATTTTATATTTTAAACTCCTAAATTTTTAAAAATAGATTTAAAAGGTTCATATAGTAATTTTTTTATTATTTTAAATTAAAAAATTATATTTTTAAGAAATTATCTTTTCTCTTTAGAATTATTTTTTAAGCATATTTAAATTTTATATAATTAAATAAAATGAAAATACAAAATAGTTTAGAGACATTTTAGACCTAATCTTTAAAATTTGGGGATTGAAAGGATACATTTTGATTATTCAGACACCAAATGTACCTATTCTAAAATACAAATTATCTTGAAAGTTTATTGACTAAATGCACTTATTTTTCAGAACTCAATCTTATTTTTAATGAACTCTATTTTTTCTAAGGGTGTATTTGGCATACACTTTCAAGTGTTTAATTTAAAAAATAAGTCATTTTGAAAGAAATTGCAGTGTTTGGTAACCACTAAAAAATAACTTTTATTTGTATGTTAATCAGTTTTTATGAAAAAAATAATAATAAATAAACAAATAAAAATGAACTTTTTTTAAAATATTTTTTTTTTTAAAATCAATTCAAGCATGCCTTAAATATCTTATAACAATTTGTATATTTTTTTGTCAGGTAAAAGTTAAAATTTTAATTAAATTCTAAAAAAAATAAAGAAAAAAGTTTTTAAATTTTACTTTTTATTGTTTTCAAAACCCAACTTTGTTTTTTAAACCTTGGTTAAAAAAAAAAAAAAAGTAAATATCAAGAAGTTAGAGGTAGAATTAATGTTTATAAGTTTAATTTTCAAAAAATTTAAAATCAAATAGTTACAAAAACATGGCTAAATATTTTCAAAACCAATAGGAGTTTAGAAAAACAAAAATTGATTTTTTTAAATATAGTTTTTGTTTCTAGAATTGCTAAAAAATCAAATGTATGTTTAAAATCATAGGAAAGAGATGGAGAAGAAACAAAAACAATTGTTAGAAACATGAAACAAAAAATAAAAATAATATAAAAATGGTCTAAAATTTTATTTTAAAGATTGACTTTTTAATACAAATTGAAGGCGATAATTTGAACCACAAATTTCTTATTTCTCGACACATATACATGTCAATTTAACTAATTTGGTTGACCAATGGACTTAACTTCTAATAATCATAATTTAGCAATTGAAACTAAATTTCTTTCTCCTACAACATAGGTTCAAAATCTGACCTCTGCATAATCTAATGTTTTCATGGTATGTTGACTACAAGCATGTCATATAATATACAAAATGACAAGCTGACTTTACTTTTAAAATGAAAAATAAATGTTTGACCCTAGGCATAAACATTAAACTACACAAATATATTAAGTTTAAACGTAGAAACCAACATAATTCCATTAACATAATGTTCAAAATAAGTATAGTTCACATTCACAATGGAGATATGTTTACTTTTTTTCAATACAAAAGATTAAATCTTCAAAAAATACATCTTAATTACGGTTTAACTTGGTATCTTAGTTTGAAATTCATTTAAATAATTAAAAAAATTTAACTTCAATTTCATTTTTCTTTTTTAAATAAAAGGACATAGGTGCAGAGAGCAATTCCATAATTATACTTTAAAATGAAAATGTGTAATGAAATAGAATATGCAAAAGAATTATTAATATTTAATTTGAAAGATTCCAAAGACAGATGCCACGTCAGAAAACACCGTTTTGGGTGTCGGCATACGAAAAGAGAGAAACGGATGGAGACTGTTCGGCTGCAACGTGCTGTCATGTCATCAAAAGCGTGACGTGTCCCCTTCTCCTCATTTTTATCTCATTTTCCAGCTAAGAAAATCCGGTTCAAATTCGCGTGTAATTAATTAACTTAAAGACATACGTTTCTCTAATCATTGGACAATAAGCAATAAATAAATAAAATTATATATTTTTAATTGAAGTTAGATTTTTAAATTATTATAATGAAATTATGTATGGGAACATGCCTACACCACAGACTTCGATTTTGACCCTTTCTTTTTATGCTTTTGTCCGTTGGCTAAATTATAAATTTCTGGATTTAATCTCAGTTTATCTCTTGATTTTTTGCATTTATTTTATTTTCGTTTCTTTTCTTTTATTAGCAAATGCATTTATTTTATTTTACTTTGTGAAGTTTTAAGAAGTAATATTTTAGACTTTGTTATTTACGAGTTTAAATGCAGGTATGTGTAGACTTTACCATTTGTAGCACAATTCTTTTTCTTAAAAAAAAAAAATAATAATAAGCATAAGTGAGAAGTTCAATCCCTCAACCTCATGTATTGTAATAAAAAAAT
This sequence comes from Benincasa hispida, assembly GCF_009727055.1. NCBI lineage: Eukaryota > Viridiplantae > Streptophyta > Magnoliopsida > Cucurbitales > Cucurbitaceae > Benincasa > Benincasa hispida. The sequence continues at coordinate 51,517,428 of NC_052354.1, forward strand.
ATTTATTTCTATGATCAATTACATGTTAAGTGAAATATATATATATATAAAAGACGGAGGATTCAACATTAGTATAAGAGATTGATAACTTTTATTACAATTATTTTATATCACACATGAAATATTAGAATATTATCATCTATGAATATCGATATCTGTTGAAAAAAGATCTATTAGTCCCTTAAACGAATGTGAATAATAATAACAAGCCAAAACAAATTTAGCTAAATAATAATTAGTAATGAAGTTTCATTTTTTAAATGAGAGATTCAATCTCTCATCTACATTGTTGTTATACTACAAAAATAATATTAATAACTAAGGATTATATCTTACTTTATTAGAAGTAAAAATGACTTAATTGTTAATTTTTATGATTATTTTGATTTTATAGAAATAATGATCGATAATAACTAGTTATTGATATTATCCATCAATGTATTCCTTTTTTTTCCTTAACTCATCCATTAATGTATTCATCAAATTGAAATTTCAATATTGATATCTACATCAATATTTTAATTTTTGATTATAGGTAAATAAATGTAACTTTTTAAAACAAAATAACAATATTTGAGATGACAAATAAAAATTATTTTTCTTTATAAAATATTTTTTTTAGTATAATAAGATTATGAAATATTTGGAGAATTTAAAATACAAATCTCTTACTTACTAACGTATCTTTATAATAGTTAAAGTTATGCTGGTTTTGATAATTTGAATTAGTTTGTCTCTCTATACACATCAAATGTTTAAATAATCAAATGTTTCTCTTATTAATTAATTTTGTAAAGAACGATACCACCGTGCTATTGCAATAAATAATAATTAATAGTCTGGTTAATTTGATATATCATATATTCATTTTGAAATCAGAATTTGATATAACATAATAACATTATCTAATAAGAATATAGGTATATTAAACCATTCATTTGAGAGCTTATTTCTTTATTTTTTCACTTTAGAATCAAAATTTTTACCTGTTCTAAAAAAATATACATAGGTATATTAAAATCAAACACACATATAAGATTTGATTTGAAATAAAAGAAATGAGCAAATTTATTTATAAATATAGCAAAATTTTATTATATATAAGTGATAAACTACAGTAGATATCTATCAATATCAGTGATGGATGTCTATCGCGGTTTATCACTTATAGACATTGACATTTTGTTATATTTGAAAATATTTTAAGTAGTTTTATCATTTAAAATAATTATCATATAAATATAAACATATTAAAATCTTATTCTAAAATTTTATCACATATTTTAAGGTACACTTGGAATCGAAAGCATTCAAAAATCAACATTTTCCGATGGAAGTCATGTGTTTTTGTAGAAATGTGTGGTGTGGTTAGAATAGTTCTAAAAGATCAAAAGTTTAAATACTATTCTGGTTCTTATACTTTTAGTTTTTGTTCATTTTGATTTCTATACTTTCACAGTGTTTATTTTAGTCCATATACTTTTATCTTTGGTTCATTTTGGTCCTCATACTTTCAACTTTGATTCATTTTGGTCATTGTACTTTCAAAAAGGAATGATTTTGGTCTCTTTATTTCTATTTTTACTTCATTTAAGGGACTAAAATAGATACTTTTTGAAAATTCAAGGATCCAAATGAACAAAAGTTGAAAGTATAAGAATCAAAGTGAACATTTTGAAAGTACAAGGACAAAATGAATCAAAGTTGAAAGTGTAAGGCCTAAAATGAATATTTTAAAACTACAAGGACCAAAGTAATATTTAAACCAAGATGAAATTAAGTTATCAAAATTTATTTTACTAATGATGTAGATCTATTGATTTGATTTAAAAAAAAAGTTTAGATAGTATTATTATTTGACTCATCTCAACTTCAATTGGCACAAATAATAAATTTCATGAAAAATTAATTACACAAAATTCTCGCACAACCATCATCTAAAGATTTAATTTTAAAATCTACCTAATATATATATATATATATATAATCCCATTAAAACAAAGGCAAGTAATTGTAAAGGATATTGCCCAAATGAATTATTTGCTTCAAAAGCCACGTCAGCATCAATTGGAAATCTCCACCAGCAACGGCCAAAAATGAGAATTGGTTAATTTTGTTTTGTCCAATCTGTCATTTATTGCCATCTGTATAAAGACTATTTTCTCTTTCTTCCTTTTCGGATTCTTTAGGATTTTCAAAACCCTTGTATAAATAGTACATTTTGAAGGAACTCTTATCAAAGAGTGATTCTGAACGAAAGTAAGATCGTTTCAAATTCATTGTGACAGAATTACCGCATTCACAATCTAATAGACTAGATATGCATTAACAACAAATTATAGGCATGCTTTGAACTTTAACAACAACAATGAGAACAAGAAACATACCAGTTGAAGAACCCTTCTTCACCGAAATATCGCTCTCGTCAACGGATTGCTCCTCTCGCTCTCATTGAGAACGTCCAAACAATCGTCCACCAAATCACGGTCCTCTACCCACGAACAGACTCCTCACGAACACAACAGCAAGGAAGATACCACCACTTGGAACCCTCGGTATTCTCGGTGTGAGAATCCAGGAGGTGTGGGCTCTGTTGGGTTTGGTAGAGGAAAGGAGGAAAGCACAATCGTATACCACGACCAAGCAAGTGGGAGAAGTCAGGTGTCTATCGTATAGACGATGTTTGATCATTTAGGTAGAGGTACACGATCGTTTAGTAAAAGGGTCACGATTGTATAGACGATCGTTTAGTAAATGCTCGGACGCGTGATAGTTTAGGAAAAAGCTAGACGATCGTTTAGTAAAACCTATGCTTAAGGTTTCCCTCCTATATCCATATACTACATACCACTTTGGTTATCACTTAAGACATGATTCACCTGTATGTCTCTACATACATGCTTAAGTTACAAACAACAACCAGGGATCTTAGTTTATTAGTTTGTGGTAAAGCAAATAAAACATCCAATGTTCATAGACAAAAGTGAAGAAAATATCATATATTATTACATCTTAAGCGTTTGTTCAAAACTGTGTTTACAAACTACAAGACCCAATGAGAGTTTAGGGCATCATCCCCAACACATTTTTGCTATAGTAACAATATGAAAAGATCCCACACTAAGTTGAAGTACATCGACTCCATCTCGAGATCCATGGCTTTGACCCATTCATCCCGGTCAATATCCTCCATTGCCTTCTGATAAGACAACGGATCCTCAATGTCGCCATCAACTATCATAGCCAGGATATCCATGAAACCCATATAGCGAATAGGTGGGTTCGCAACCCTCCCACTGCATCGAGGTTCCCTCAACTCTTGAGGTGGAACCAACCTACTAGATGAACTATCATCAACAACTCTTGTTGATGAAGTAGGTCCTTCAACAACTCTTATTGAAGTTTCAGTAGTTTCGTTGGAAAGCTCACGTAACACGATCTTACTACGTGGACTATGCTCCCTAATATAATCCTTCTCCTGGAAGGTAGCGTTTGTAGAAACAAACACTTTGTTTTCCATCGGATCATAAAAGTAATCCCCTCGTATACCTTTGGGATAGCCTACAAAGAGGCACAACCTCGACCTTGGTTCCAATTTATTTGGATTAGCTTCAAGCACATGTGCTGGGCAACCCCATATATGGAAGTGACGTAAACTAGCTTTACGCCCATTCTCACAACTCTAAAGGTGTTCTCACAACACTCTTGGAAGGAACACAGTTGAGTATATACAATGGAGTCTCCACTGCAAAAACCCAAAATGAGTCCGGTAAGGAAGCGTAACTCATCATCGACAGAACCATGTCCAACAAGCAACTGTTTCTTCTCTCTGCTACACCATTCTTCTGAGGTGTACTCGGTGCTGAGAGTTGGGAAACGATTCCATGTTCTATCAAATAGTCCTGGAACCCTGAATCCAAAAACTCTCCACCTTGATCCGATCGAAATGTCTTAATCCGTCTATCCAATGCATTTTCAACTTAAACCTTGAACTCTTTAAACTTTTCAAAGGATTCAGACTTCCGTTGCATCAAATAAACATACTCATACCTAGAGTAATCATCAGTAAAGGTGATGAAATACTCATAGCCTCCCTTGACTCGCACATTCATTGAATCACAGAGGTCAGAATGCATTAATTCTAGAGGCTCTTTGGCTCGATAACCTTTTCTAGTAAAAGACCTTTTAGTCATCTTACCTTCAAGGAAACATTCGCACACAGGTAAAGAATTTTCCTCTAACTCACTTAGAAGTCCATTATTCATCAACCTCTCAATCCTATTAAGGTTGATGTGCCCTAATCGAAGGTGCCAAAGTTGGGCATTTTCTTTTAGAGAAACTCGTTGACGTTTATTTTGAGTTATGACAGTTTTAAACATCTCTATGTTATGGAGGGAACTCGTTGCTAATGGCCTTAGCACATACAAGTTATTTTTCAGATATGTTGTACAGATTTCTACTCCATCTTTATGAATAAACTCTTTATTCACATTAAATTTAAGAGTATATTTACACTACAACAAGCACTTTATAGAAATTAAGTTTCTTTTCAACTCAGGAACTACAAATACATCATGTAAAACAAGAAATTTCTTTTGTAAAGTCAACTGGACTCCTTCCACAGTCACAGCTGAGACGACGTGCCAGTTGTCTACTCACATCGTCATCTCACAAGCCTCCAGTTGTCGCTAGGATCTAATCCTCTGAAAAGAAGAACAAACATGATTATTGGCGCTCGAATCAATAATCCAGGTAGAATCATCATTCTCCACTAAACAAGTTTCAAAAACTAGGAAATCATATTTACCTTGTTTTGACTTAGCCTTAGTTTTAGCCTTAGCCATCTTCTTCTCCTTCAACCAGGGAAGACAATTCCTCTTTCAATGTCCGTCTTGGTTGCAGTGGAAACACTTTCCTTTGTCAACCAGTACCTGCCTACCCCACTGGGCGACAGGCTAAGGGTTAGTAGGGGCCTTTCCCTTCCCTTTACCACCCTTCTTCTTTTTCCACTTTCTAGTGAAAGGAGTAGAAGGTGCAGACTTCGTTCTTGAGGTCGAACCTCGATGGAACTACTTTGAAGACGAGACAATATTTGCTTCACCTTCCCTCTTTTCCTTACTTTTTAGTAAAGATTGGAATTTCTGCAACTCGTTGAGGAGAGTTGTAAGGGTATAGTTCACTTTGTTCAGAATTGCATGACTGACAAAGTGCAGGAAGTTATTCGGCAACGAATGCAGGATTATGCTAACCTGGCTGCCCTCATCGATCCTTGACCCATTCATCTCCGCCACATTGAAGTGGACCATCATACTAAGCATATGTTCTTGAACAGAGGTGCATTCCTCCATTTTGGAGTTGAAGATGCATTTAAAAACCTCGTGCTTAAGCTATTCAGATGGTTATCCGAACATCCCCCGCAGGGACTCCATGATCTCACGCGCTAAGGCTATGGACTCATGCTTCTTGGACAATATGTTGTTAAGACTGGCCAAGATATAGGCTTGAGCCTTCTCATTCGCCCGTGTCCAACGTTGTAGGCCTCCCGAACATGTCGAGTGGCGTTAGGAGGTGGAATAGGAGGACACTCCTTCGTATGGACGAATCTGATATCATCGATGATCAATATTGTTGTGATCGTGTGTTTCCAACTAGTGTAATTCTCGCCAGTTAGTTTGTCAGCGCAAAGTAGAGCTATTGTGGTTGTAGCCATTTAAAACGTTGTTGAAAACAGAACAAACTTTATAAGTCTATGCTAAACCACATCTTAACACCAATTTTAGTTTTAGCAAAATAGTTTCCAAGTACCCTAAGTGAAAGACTTCTATTTCGCAATGATGCCCTAACGAGGCAGGACAAACGTCACCAGTGGGGTGATCAGATGTCCTTTCACTGGGATGAGACACTCTCAACCATTAGGCAGAACAACCTCTTGGAACTGCACCTAATAGTTACCATTTGTTTGGTCCAGAATTGTTAACCCATAACAATTCCGCGTAAGTGCAACCCCTCATTTTCGGCCCTAGAGTCCCACCCTAATGCGCCCACCGTAGGGAAAAAGCAGATTAAGACAAGAGACTAAACGACCTTATCCTATACAGGAGATCAAATAAAGAAACAATCAAAACTGCCATCATATAGGGGGACACTCCCAGGGTGCCTCGAAGTGATGCACAAAAACTTTATCCAACCTAATGAGAGAGACCGTGGGATATGCTGTCGCACGTCCCGCTCCCACTTATATGAACGTTCTCTCCATCCACCTTGATATTGACCTACCCAAACACCATCCTTTAGGGGGATACTCCCGAGGTGCCACAAGGCCAAGGATAGATCTCACGGTGTGGACAATAAAGGGAGAAATGCAAAAGGTTTAAATGAAGTATCAGATACCCTAAGTACCTCCCACTTAATGTTCTAGCTGGGATTCATTAACTTAGAACATCCGACTACTGATTTTAATCTAAGTTAGTTTAATTTGCCCAAGAACAACTATTATCTTTGAAATTAAACAAGTTCAAGTAGTCACATTAAACTATTTAATGGACTGTCCTCAAATTTGCATACATGCATCAAATCTATCTAATTCACCTTTCAAGGTAGGTTCCCAAGTAGGGGTGTTCCGTTTTCGTCACCTTAAATACCCCAGTCTAGACAGAATCTGCCTTAGACAAAAGGTCCCTTATAGATAGATTTGCTACACTTTAACCTTTTATTAGTCAATTTAATCCTATTAAACTGATTAGAAGATTAAAGCCTAGGTTGCTAATCATACTAGAACCGTGATCTTAGGTCTATCTCATGTTTTAAAACACTTTCAAAACCATGATTCAAGCATAAGTTCACATGCATGTCTTTCTTATAGATTTTAGTTCTAATTTCTTTATAACCTATATAAAAGAAATAACTAAAACCATATACATTGACACACAACTAGGTATTTATAACACTTATAAATTTAACCTATGTGTCATGCTTCATGCAATGTCTGTTCATTACTATACATAACTTTTAAAGTAACGAACCAAGCAAACATGCTTCCATACACCCTTATACTATAACATTTATAATATAAAGATGATGCATGTCTATGCCTTATGCATGCATAAATATAACTCTTATATTATATGATGCATGAGCATGCTCTTATGTAATTTAAATCATGCTTCTCTAAATCATAACACTTATAATAAAGAGATGATGCATGGCCAATGCATAACCTAATGTGGAATTTCTTCTATATGGCATACCATATGACATATAAATTAAACATACATCTTATGTACATTCATAAAGATTAATGGACCGAGATGAACCGCCTCAAAACTGAAAATAAAAATTCTATCTATTACATATTCCATCGAGCAAACCGGTTCATAGGTGAATCAGGTCTTGAACCGCCCAGACGAAGCTCCCATCGTTTAGTAAATGCGACTAGGTATATGATTGTTTAGCTACGATCGAGTACCAATAACTATGTGATGAAGCATGAGGTACCCAATCGTTTAGTGCACAAGACCATAGCTCACGAGTTCTAAACGATCGTTTAGACGACGAGTTGCTGTGAAGCACGATCATCTAAATGATCACTTAACAAGCGATAAGTAAACATTTTACTCCACGATCATGTAGTTAGGAACTAAGTGATGAAGCTTGCTGAGCTACATGATCGTCTAGTGCGTGTGCGTCAACCTGCTCCTAAGTATCCGATACTCTACGATCGTTTACCCCATCATTTACACGACCCGACCAACACTTGGTCGTTTTCTTCCTCGAAGAACAGTAACTCTTTGCCTTGAAGCCTCAACACAAATGACTTAACAACTCAAACACTTTGAAATTACAGACTCAATTGCAAGTTAATATGCCAAAAAATGGAGGAGTCTTTACAATTAACTTTGAATGTAAAAGAATTTAAACAACCAGAGGCTTCATCCCAGAAAACACCATTAATCAACTTCCACAAAGTATTTGATGTTTATACAAAGAGCAGACATGCTTTACCTACCGAAAAAGTAAATGCTATTCTTTGCATCAATGAATTTGGAATATCACAACTTGGCTCTAATTCTAATTGAAGGAACTCTTATCAAAGAGTACCTCTAAGCGGAAGCAAGATCGTTTCAAACTCATTGTGATAGAATTACCACATTCATAATCGAACAGACTAAATATGCATTAATAACAAATTACAAGTATGCTTTGAACTTTAACAACAACAAGATAATAAGAAACATACCATTTGAAAAACCCTTCTTCACCGAAATCTCGCTCTCATCAACAGACTGCTACTCTCGCTCTCGCTGAGAACGTCCAAGTAATTGTCCACCAAATCACGGTCGTCTACCCACGAACGGACTCCTCACGAATACAGTAGCAAGGAAGACACCACCACTTAGAACCTACGATATTCTCGGTGTGAGAATCCATGAGGTGTGGGCTCTATTGGATTTGGTAGAGGGAAGGAGGAAAGCATAATTGTATACCACGACCAAGCAAATGGGAGAAGTCAAGTGTTTATCGTATAGATGATGCTTAATCGTTTAGGTAGAGGTATATGATCGTTCAGTAAAAGGGCCACGATCGTATAGACGATCGTTTTGTAAATGCTCGGGCACCCGATCGCTTAGGAAAAAGCTAGACAATCGTTTAGTAAAACTTATGCGATCGTTTAGTAAACCGCACGCGTGTATACGATCGTTTAGAAACTTTAAACTATCGTGTAGGCTCTTGGTTTGTTATGCGATAGGCAATATACACCACTCGTGAGCGAATGTCTGATCTCTTTCAAAATGAAAACAATTTTCATTTTATCCTTCAGTTACAAAACTGAATGCAACCTCCAACTATCATTCGGTTACGAAGAAAAACTAGTACAATTATCCTATAATTGTCAAAATTAAATAATAAATATAATCATATTATATTCATTAACTTATAGATTGATATCACATCAAATGCAACATATGAACCATAGTCTTTTCTCCTCCACTAGATATAAATCATATTTATATCATTTTCCTCCAATTAATGTATCTTATACATCATGTCAACTATATCATATATAATTGACCAGTTCAATCATATCATATATAATCAAACTCCCTCTTGTTAATTCGAACACTTCAAACTGACCCAAAAACTGATTCTCAATTTGAATCCATTGAGCTATCAAGGGGACCTTATGGACCTATGACTCGAAGCTCCAACGGCACGTGAATAGCTGACTACACTTTTTAACCACAAGATCCACCATCCATTAACTACCAGGCATTCCACTAAAGTCGACAACTGCACTCTTCTCACCACAGATATATATTTGTGTCCATCGGATATAACCAATCAACAGTACGATAACCCCTTCACAGATGCTCGTAAGTACAGTTGGACTAATTTACAGTTTTGCCCCTGTAGTTACATCTAACTTCTTAAGTACCACTGGTCTCTCTAATGAATAAGACAACATAGTTCTACTATGTGTGGACACCTCTCGGGCCATGAGAAGGTATGTGGTGCCACATCATTCAAACCCTGAAATCAGCCCTTAAGGGAGCAATCTATCTACTTACCCCTACTTCGGGGAAGGAGTGAATTTCATCTTGTGTAGCTGAGTTCCCAGTATTGGATTTTGTGTCCTAAAACTCGTAGTTTGTAAATTAATAAACATATTCTGTTTTGTTTTTTGATAAAATTGTTATTGAAATTATAATCTTGAATCCAATAAACTAAGGTCCTGAGGCTATTTAATGTAGTTTGAAATTTATGTAGTGACATAAATGTGGATCAAGTTCAAATATATAGCCAAAATGGTCTATAGTATATGAATAAGGTTGGGCGCCTTGTTCTGGGGACACTATGGATGTGGCCCACTTTGTAGTTAGTACAAACGATGTGATCCTGAATCGTTCATATAGAGATATGTGAGTAGGGGTATCCTATGCAATGAGTTTGCATAAGACTGAACCATGAAATAGGCACTTTTTATGTTCTAAATGTCGTTTTATGTATAAAACTGACTATTTCATTAATTGATGACCTAGGTAACTTAATCTTAATCCTGAGCTAACTATGAACTCCTGTTCACTCGGAATTATCCTTAGATCTGCATAGGTGAGGGCAACTCATCATCGCTGGCCCAATAAGCCTCTCATTTCAAGGGTAAGATCAGGTGGATAGTTAAGAACATAGGGTGCAAGATGTAATTCACTCCTACCCATTATAGGGATAGTAGATAGGTTGTTCCCTTTAGTACTGAATCCAGGTCTTGTACAAGGGGCCCCACCCTCTCCTTGGCCCGAGAGGGGTTCGGTTTATAGGTTGGACCTTAAACCAATTGTTTATTAGAGGATCAGTAGAACTTAAGGAACAAGATGTAGTCTTGGGGGTAAAACGGTTTTTATGACCCAGTTGAGATTACGAACAACCTATGAAGGATTAGCTTACTGATTATGGTTATATCAAATCGATAGAAATATATCTATAGTGAGGGGAGTGCAACTATGGGACTTTAGTGGAATGACCCGTTAGTTAACAAATGTTGATTAATTAGGTTAAAGAGTTTTACCGGTTAATCTCGGATTGTTGGAGCTCATGATCTGTAGGTCCATTAGGTTCCCCTACTAGCTCGTATGGAATAAACTTAGAATAGTATGATAGAATAATTCGAATTCTTCGAATTAGGTGAAGAGAGAGAAACCGACAAGTATATGTGATATAGTGGTCGGGTTTTCAGTTTAGAAATACAGCTTTAATATTTAAATGTGATTTAAATATCAAGAATATGAATACGTTCGTATTCAGAAGCTCGAAAATAATGGAAATGGTCAAAAGATGTAAAAAGTCAAAGAGTTGACTTTTGACTTTGAAAAGTCAAACTTTGACCGACCTTATATTCAAATGTGATTTGAATTTCGAGAAAATGAATGTGGATTCATTCTCGGGAGGTCAAAATTAGTCAACACGGGAAAAATCATAAAAAGTCAAAATGTTGACTTTTTGCTCAAGGTTTGACTTTGACAAAATGATTATTTTGCCCTTTGGCTAAAGTTAGTAGGAAAATCCAAACTTTTGTTGGATAATTCCACTAACAAAATAGTGGGCTAGGTGTTGGCTTTTAGTGGAGACATTAAGCCCACTTAAATAGTGGATTCTAGGTGTTGGGTTTTTATGGATTTGTTTCATGCAAATGTTGCATGATTTTTTCTATAAAATGGTTTCTTGAATTTGGATTAAAGACTTTTGCCCTTTTTTTGCCAAAATAGTTTTCAAAATTTGGGCTGGAAAAAAACTCTTTTCTTTGAGTGAAGTTCAAAAAAAGAAAACTCAAACCAAAAGAAAATCAATTTCTTTTTCCATCTCTTTCTCTCTCTCGGTTTCTTCATCCACTGGGTCCCAGAACCCGATTCTGAGTCCAGAGAATGGTAGGTCAACTCTAGTGGTGGTCCGAAAGAGTTCGGGTCGAGATTTAGCGAGGAAAATCGTTTCGGGAGCTTTAAAGGTAATTTTTAATTACTGTTTTTTCCTTCAATTGCATGTTAATTTCCTTTAAATTAAAAGCTATTAGAGTGTAATTAGGTCCTTTTTCCACTGCGTATGTCTCGTGTTCCATCACCCAGCTCCCAAATCAAATGAATCCCCAAAGTGGTAGGTTTGAGTCGGCGATCTGGCCACTGGCACCCATGCAAATCAAAGAATCGCCCTCAAAAGCGGAAGTTCCCAACTCACTCAGGATTAAGGTCGTGTTACCCATGATCATCCTAGTAAAGTGAAGTCTCTGTCATGAACGACGTTATATAATGAGACTATAACACTTCGTGGTCTGGTCTTATACAAACTCCTTTGTATAGGATGCCCCCGCTCGCAAGTCTCCACATGAATGATCAAGATCAGACAATTTGTAGCAAGTCACAACACTTGTAACTATTCTACAAAGCGGGTCGCATCCGTAGCGTTACTAGGATAAGGTTTCCCTTCTATATCCATATATTACCAACCATTTTGGTTATCACTTAAGACATGATCCACCTGTATATCTCCATATACATGCTTAAGTTACAAATGATAACCAGGGATCTTAATTTATTGGTTTGTGTTAAAGCAAATAAAACATCAAATGTTCATAGACAAAAGTGAAGAAAATATCATATATTATTACATCACAAGTATTTGTTCAAAATTGTGTTCACAAACTACAAGACCCAACGAGAGTTTAGGGCATCATCCCAACACATTTTTGCTATAGTAACAATATGAAAAGAAAACACAGATTTCCGTCTCTGTGGCTGTAATCTTTATTGTTTCTAAAATCCTCCATAACCCTATGACTATAGGTTTTGTCTTGATATTAGAGCATATGACAAACGCTTCATCTGCTAAAAATGCCAATACAAATGGCTCTTTTAACACCCCTTTGTATATCATCTAAATCAACTTTTGAATCAGATAACCACCATCACGTTAGACAGAAATAATTTTCTGCTTTGGAAAAACCTTGCTTCTCCCATCCTAAGAAGTTATCGTATAGAAGGCCATCGTAAAAGAGAGAAAATATGTCCACCCATGTTTTTTTAGCAAACAACAGCAATGGAGCAACCCATGAACCCAGCCACACCAACTTTTAACCAAGTCGTGAATCCAGAAGCAACTAGTGTCGAACAAGCTGTCTTAGAAGCTTCAAGTTCATCAATGAGTGCCTCTGTAACGGTATGTCCTCAGTATGAGTCTTGATTTGTTGCTGATCAACTTCTTTTAGGATGTTTTTATAACTCCATGACAGCTGAGGTTGCAACATAAGTGATTGGCCATGAAAATGCCAAAAGCCTTTAGGATACTATTCAATAACTATTTGGGATCCAATCCAGAGCTAAGGAAGACTACCTTCGACAGGTATTTCAGTCTACTCGTAAGGGTTCTATGAAAATGAATGATATGTTGGATTTTATGTCCTAAAAACTCGCAGTTTGTAAAATAATAAACATTTTCTATTATCAATATACTTGTTATTGATCTCATAAATTGTATGAAAGTCTAAATCCAATAAACTAAGACCCATGACTATTGTATGAGTACTTGAACTTTATGTGGAGATATAAGAGTGGATCGGGTTCGAGTAAATAGTCAAAATGATCTATGGTACATTGGTGACGGGAAATTAGAAGTCAATTTTACTCGACAACTAAAATCCCGTGGATGCGGTATGCGATGCATGTTCCTAAGATACGCGTTGATAGTCATGCGTCGATGGTCATGCGTTGGAATGAATATGCATTAATAAATGTATGTGATGACCATGCATCCTGTCACAAGTTTTCTTGCACTCATACCAAGTATAACGTGAACGCAAGTTTCTCAGGTAATCCGAGGTCGAACACAGGGACTTGTAACTATATGTATGCGGTAATGTGCATGCGACAGTTTAAATAAAAGAATGGAAGGGAGGTTGCTAAGTTAACCCTACTTCTACTCCTATCTAACAGACAACGCAATGAGAATATGCATGAGAGGTAGAGATACGGCAACACTTGACATGAAATAAATGTATAGGAAAATAGATAAAATGCGGAGATGATTTCATTGCAACCCTTAAGAGTGACCGCAAGGGCAACCTTAGTCAACGCAAACCATGCAATCATGCTACACACGTGAACCTAACTCTAGGACGTATGCAGTGTATCTGTGATATTGTCAAGAAGCCTATGCCTGCCTAAACCTCCATAACCAGTCAACTTAGCTCCGCCGCATGAGGATGGCTGCTGCATAACCCCTTACCCTACTTCCTGACGCATGCAAATCTATTCTGTAGGGTGCATACGCTGTGTGAAGCAAATGGAGCTTATCCCTAAGTTCCCCATTCTTGCCTATGCGTTCTAATCCGCTCTCCGATCTTAGATTTGTGTTTTAGACTACTCTCCCAAGTATGCCTAAATGATGAATGATGTGCTCATAGGACAAGTAACCGCATAAACTTTGCTGACCTAAGATTGTTACTATCCCTAGTGAACAATGCATACATTGCTTAATGCGACCACCACTTACCCTCCCGGGCAGTTGATTGTTGCTGACTTCACTCATAGACAAGTAATGTGTTAGCCTATAGACAGGCATTGCAACAGCTTCACACTAAGCAAATAAGATTACTCACACACTCGTGCAACGCACACCTCTCGGTGGGTTGCTCATGCTTCATATCCTTAATCCACATGACTAAGTATGCGAATACCCAAGCAATCCCACTAAGTGTTGCAATGAAAGTAAAAATGCTAACAAAGAAGATGAGAGATGGAGTCGAAGGAACAAAGAAATGCATTGAAAACAAATTGTATTAATTCCTTAATCACAAAATGTCATATAATACAGTATAAGAAAAGAAAGGAAAAAATGAAATGACCGGCTGGAAGCAAAGACTTGCTTCCAGCGAATTGTGCATCAAGGCTGCTGGTGGTGCCATGGATGGCGCAGGATTTAACATCTCGAGATCTAGCTCCGGTCAAAGGCTTCGATCGTCACTCGGAATGGATGAAGGAGGTGAAGAACTCTCAGCCATTCTTTACAGTAGTTTGTCTGGATCACGGGGAAAATCCCCAATTCACAAGAATCATCCCCGGATAGCTTGAATTTCTGCTCATCGGCTTCTAATTATAGAGCTTGGGTCACTGACAACATTAATTGGACTGCTTTGAGTCTAACATCTGGAGCGTTAGTCCTTTCTGAACCTCTTCCACTAATGGCGTGGTAGGTGAAATGTCAACATCATCTTTTGTTTTTTTTCGAGGCAGATGCGTTGATGCGTTCATTCCACCAACCTTGTGTTGATCCTATTAATATGCGTTGTCGCATAGCCGCAATCATTCAATGACCACATTCGCTTAATACAACAACTCTACATGATGACTGCAATCGCTTGATGAGCGCAACTCCCATGCGACGGATGCATATAGCTGATTACCGCAACATCCATGCGTTGATCGATGCATTTTCCTTTGTGATGGAGAGTTTCTCTGCATGCAGTCGTCTATGCGGTGGTCCGGTTTCTGCGTTTGCATCCATTTCCTGTTTTAGCTACAAAAATAGAACATTGAATGCAAAATAATGCAAAACTCCTGCGCGATACGGCTGAAAAGCCTGATCTTTCTTGCTCCTCTTTTGAAAGAAATAGCTTGAGTCGAATCGAAGTTTGAAGAAGGGGAAGGAGAAAGAGTCCTCGACCCGCAACATCTCGAGGTGGATTTATTTAACGGGTTAGCTGAGATTCAACATGCTGATCGACGCAAGCTCATTTTCTCATGAATTCCTATCATGATTGCCGCATATTCTGCCTAACAACCTTCATAATTCTAAGTAAAAGACCTAAGATGACATGCATTTCTACATGTCATCACACCCCTAAACTTAAAATCATGCTTATCCTCAAGCATGCGTTATACTCAAGAAATTCTAACTCACCTTCATGCTTTCCTTTGCGATGACCAGCTTCTCAGAATATAACTTCCTCATACCTCTGACCATCACCGTAATGCTTTCCTCTACTTTGGCTGCTTCTTCAAAAATATCTTTTCTAAGTTTAGATCCGGCAAGCCTTTGCTCAAAAACTTCTTCTTCATTCACCACAACCTTTTTGTTTAGCTTTTGAGAATGCGTTCGTCAAAATAATTCAAAACTTTGCGATGACTTATTCAAATTCGGCATTGAACCTGGTTACGCCCTTCGTTTTACCTTACCCCTATGTGTGTCATGCCGGCTCCAACTTTGGTTGCGTTGTATATTCAACTCAACTCTTGTCTCGTTTTATTTGGCTTGCGCGGGACAGAGGAGTTGCGCTAATGCGCTGATACTGGTGACTTGACTTCGTTTTAGCTTGCCCTCACGTGTGTCATGCGGACATCCAACTTCGAGCAAGTGCCTTTCACAGCTTAACTCTTATCAACATGGGTTTCCCCATTGCGTTGATAGTGGAGTTATTATTCTCAAAATCTCACTTAATTTTTTTTTCAAATGATCGCAATGCAATGAACGCAATTCTCCGAGACTGCTGCCACCCCCAAACTTAGAGGTTGGCAGCGTTCTCATCGAAAAGGTAAAAAGAAAATTACAAGAATGTGATAATAAATACTTGAATAAAGGTTTGCTCAAAATAAAACTTAAGACTTTCAGAATTTGAAGAAGCTAATAAAAGTAAAGAATACCTTGCATTGATTAGTTAGAAGATGCGGTGAACTTATACGTACCATCATAGAAACATCGCAGAACACGCAATCGGGAAAGAAAGAATTTCAAAAGGACAAGGCATATAGGATAACAGGAAAAGACCTTAGGCGGAACAACGCATGCGATCATGCATTGGAATCCACGCAATTGAAGCCATGCGTTGAAGGATGACAAGAATTCTTCCGTTGAACTACGAACCGAGGAGACTTATTGTTGCACCTGCAAGGAACAATCGCACCACAACCAAGGAAGCAACCACATATCCAATATAACAATAAACATAAAAATAAAAATAACCTAATCTAAGAAAGTAGGTTAAAGATAGAGTAGAAGACGTCATTGGAAAAATTGGAATGTTGTCACCGTAAGGAGTCTTCCACGCAGGAGATGGCTCTCAACTGTTGGGGTCAAGTTGCCTTGACCATTGGAACTTCCGGCAATTGTTGGGCGCATTCGGCCGTCATGTGCTTAGAATTTCCTTCAGCTCTTTTGCGACTGATTGCCCTTTTATCTTGTGGTCAACATTGGCTTTCAGTGCATCGCCTACACTTCAATATTGTTTGCAACCTGGTCGCACATGCTGCAATACTCCCAAGATAAAAAGTCGTACAAACACAAAACTTAACAAATATTTAGCTGCCAAGTCCCTGACAACGGCGCCAAAATCTTGGTGACGGAAAATTAGAAGTCAATTTTAATCGACAACTAAAATCCTGTGGATGCGGTATGCGATGCATGTTCCTAAGATATGCGTTGATAGTCATGCGTCGATGGTCATACGTTGGAATGAATATGTGTTAATAAATGTATGCGATGACCATGCGTCCTGTCACAAGTTTTCTTGTGCTCACACCAATTATAACGCGAATGCAAGTTTCTCGGGTAAAATTAATTTAAATTTGATTTAAATATATAAAGATGGATATGTGTTAAAATTAATTTAATATTTGATATTAAATTAATTAAGTTTTATTTAATAATTAATTTATGAATTAATTACTTTTTCTTTTTTAAAATCAAAATAGATTGTTTAAATTAAATTCTGATTATATGATAAAACTGAAAAGGAGAAGAAAACAAAACACTAAAATGGAAAAAAGAGATTTTCCATTATCCATCTTTGAAGTTGCTCACTCAAATGGCATTAGCTTAGCCTTGTCTTCTCCAAGCATGAGTTGCAACTCATGTAACTCTTTTCTTTGCATGTTGATCTGCAATATAATGTAAGAGATTGGAGTGAAAATCGGGCATGCAATTTATAGAGATTTTGAGAGAAAATTCGGTTTGAAGAAAGAGTTCTTCAACTAGTTTTCTGTAGTGAGCATTTCTCCTTCCACCCTTGATTCAAGCTTGTTTTGAGTCCCACAACTCAATCTAGAGCACCAAGAGAATAGTGGGGAAGATCTTGAGGTGGTCTACAACAAGATTTGGAGAAGATAGCAGCTGGTAAAGGAGCTTTGAAGAAGTTCTACAAGAGGTATGTCTTGAAACTTACTTGTTTACAGCAAGAGCATGCTTTATATTTTGCCAAAATTAGTGAATTTAAATGCTTAGATGATTCTTGGCTTCTGCTGTTGCTGATACAATCCTACATGATTATCTTCGTACCATGAAAAATCACACAGATAATTTAGAGCTTGCTTGAAGTCCGATTCTGACTCGATCTCTTGTCTCTCAAGTTCTAATCGGACTAGATGAAGAGTAAAATCTGGTGGTGGCAAAGATTCAAGAAAAAATAAACATAAAATGGTCTGATCTTCAATTTGAGCTGTTGAGTTTTGAAAAACGACTTGATCTGCAAAACTCTCACAAAACAGTTTCTTTTGTCATCTGCCAATCTAACCACGAACAGCGGATCCAATGCTGGTGGAAATAAACCACAACAACAAAACTTCACTAACAATCAACCTCTTTAATAGAACAATGGGCAAATAGGGAATTGTCGTGGACGAGGAAGAGGACGTTGGAATGGCGGTGGAAATAACTGACCCACTTGTCAAGTGTGCCCTAAGGTAGGACACATTGCAATGACATACTACCATCTGTTTAGATAGCTTTTGGCAAATCAAATTAGTGCTCAAACTTTTCGAGCATCCAACAGTCGACTAAATGCACCAGCTTTAACACCTAATCAAGCCTTCTTGTAGCATGTTGTAATTTCTGTTTATGCATAATCTGTTCTTTTCCGTTTAAGACTGCAATTTTTATGTTCATTCTGAATGGGTTTTGGAATGATCCACTTCCATTGCTCATGGAGATCACTGTTTAGATTTCCTTCAGAATGGTATGTGGATAATGGAGCTTCTAACCATGTCACATCGGATCCCAACAACATGACTTATGCGATTGAATATGGAGGTAATGATAAGGTCACTGTTGGTAACGGTAGTGCATTACCCATCTCTCTACCTAATAATAATGGTGCAATTGATCTGAAAATGTGTTATGTGTCCCTGAAATAGCAAAAAACCTTATAAGTGTCTCTAAACTGGCTCAAGATAATAATGTGTTTCTTGAATTTCACGATGGTTATTGTCTTGTTAAGGATACTCATATGGGCAAAGTGGTGTGTAACGATAATTTTTAATCTTTGTTAAGCATGCACTGTGATGATAGATAATGTGCTACAAGCTCATGTCCCCGGCAACGGCGCCATAAACTTGTAACGCTAAAGAATGATTTCCTTATATGCATGCACTGTGCCATAAATTTGACACGATATTTTTATATCTTTAGTCTTTATGCGATACTACTTCTAAATATGCGTTGTTAATGATATGCTTGTAGTATGCAATAGAGTAATGCGTGTCACAAGTTTCCTTGCGCTAAAACCAAGTATAATTCCAACACAAGTTTCTCAAAATAATCCGAGGTCGAACACAGGGGTTGTTTTCGTTAATGCGTTACTTTTCTGATATATTCGACCGGTTTTACAATTAATAAATAATTGGGTTTATACAGGAATCTAAAATGCGATGAAAATAAAATTGCATTGAAAATAAAATCCTAAACTAAGATGATACAAGATACAAGATACATGATACATGATACTGAGGTCGAGACTGACTGTGAAGTTATACAAAGGATCGTGGCATGCGATGGCAAGTCTTTATGGATGAATCAAAAAGAGAAAGAGTAAATAGTAAAAATAACGCAAGTTTGTTAATTGCATTAAAGATGCAACTAAGGTTCCGCTTTCCCTTGGTGTACACCTCTCAGTGATCGGCCACGTTCCCATATCTCTATGGTGAAACAGGGATGAACGTTATGAACGCAAGGTTGCTTCCATCTCTGGAAGTACTTCTCGCTTTAGATAACGCATTCTTCCAACCCTCTCTCGATAGGCGGAATAACATCTTCACTTCTACTCTCACAGGTGAAGATGCCGTCGAGCATGCTTTAGCTAAACATAATTATTTCCTTAACGCAAATTACTTTACTTGCTTAATTCTTGCTAATTACTCAGGGAATTAGGAAAACATCAAGGAGAAAATGGATTATGGATGAACGGGAATAGATAGAGAGATGACAATGGAAATGATCATAACATTTAATACTAAGATTAAGTGTCTGATACATGGTGTGAACGATAGAGTAAAGAAGATGAATACAAGTGATGAAATAAAGATTTAGAGACAAATACAGAAGGAGTGCCAACGTCTTGACACAGATCTGAACGGAGGTTATGCTTCCCGGCGTGTGGAAGTAATGGAGAGGAGAGCTTCCCTCTCAGGCTTGCTCTTCTGGTAGAAGTGACCTTCGTACAGAGCTTCAACGGCAGGGATTGGAAGAATTCTTTGCCCGGAGACTCACCTCTCGGCCTTGTCTCATGATTCTTCCTGGATCTACTTTGGAAGTCGCTCAGACCAGTCTCTCTCTTAGATCAATATATACACGTTTCTATGTATTCAAGTATATTTTTCAGTGAATTTGCAGAAGCTATTTATAGGTGAGGTTTGACTCTTTGCAATTGTCGTCCCCACTATATGGTTAAGGTAGTTCTTGAAATGGCGGAATGAGATATTTCTTCTGTTACGCAATCAACTCGTCAGAAATGCACAACTGAAAGCTGTACAAGTATCAGAATCCTCCGCAATTGCATTGCTCTTTACATCTTCGATCGATCGCCGCATGCGGAATTGATTTTGATTACTGCATGCGGTTGAGATTGCGTTGATCGCAAAGTTCTTGATCGATTGTCGCATACACCGTCATTGCGTTGATCATCTCTTCATTCCTGAATGATGGGTGCAATGCGATGTAGGTACGTTGTTCACTTTATCTTTGAGCCATGAATGCGTGCGGTGACTAATTTCCTACAAAACAAGAATTGCAACACTCTATTCTACCATCACAATGGTGTTAGTGGGTGTATTGATGACATTTTATAATTTTCACAATTCTTAGCCAATTTCTATACTATCGACGCAACTTTTCTTTCTCTTAGCCATAATATCTAAATAAAACAATATAAACAACTTGAATTTCTACAAGTTATCATGGTGCTGAAGGGGGAGCTTAAGGATGGTCTATACAAGATTGAAATAATAGCCATTGGCTATATTTCAGGTTCAATGGCTTCTTGCTTGAATTCAGATGATAAAATAATGGCTTGGCCTGCTGTTGTTCAAAATAGTAGTACGAATGTTGTAGTGTCCAAGAATATTTTACATAAGAGACTTGGACATCCTTCTCTAAAAATCTTGAATGAAGTAGTCAAAATATGTAATCTGCCAGTGAAAGCCAATGAAGTTTTTGAGTTTTGTGAAGCTTGCAAATATGGAAAGTCAAATGTGTTGGGGTTGATACCCTAAATCTTATAGGGTCTTATACTTTGTAAACATTTGTATGAACAAACCTTTATGTGATTAGTAATATATGATATTTTTATTCACTTTGTCCATAAAATATGTGATATTTTAGTTGCATTAACCACAAACCGATAAACTAACATACAAGGTTATCGTTGTAACTTAAACATGTATGTGGAGACATACAGGTGGATCATGTTTAAGTAGTAACCTAAATGGTCTGTAGTATATGGATAAGGCTGGATACTCTATCCTGGTGACACTACGAGTATGGCTCGTTTTGTAGGTGTTACAAGTATTGTAAAGTGCTACAAATGATCTGATCCTGACCATTCATGTATTAGACATGCGAGTGGGGTTATTCTATACAAAAGAGTTTGTATAAGACCGGACCACGAAATGTTTAGTCTCATTATATAACGTCGTTCATAATAGAGACTTTCATTTCACTAGGATCACCATAGGTAACATGACCTTAATCCTGAGTGAGTTGTGAACTCCTGCCTATGAAGGCTGTCCTTTAATTTGTCTGGGTGAGAGTGACCAAATTGCCGACTCAACAAGCCTGCCATTTTGAATGGTCTGATTAGGGAGCTGGGAACACAGCTACACAAGATGGAATTCACTCCTCTGAAGTAGGGGTAAGTAGATAAATTGCTCCCTTAAGAACTGATTCCGGGTCTTGAACAATGTGGTGCCACAACCTCTCCTGTTCCGAGAGAGGTTTAGTCATAGTAGGACTATGATCTACTATTTGTTAGAGGGATCAGTGATACTTAAGGAATTAGATTTAACTATAGGGGCAAAACGGTAATTTGGCCCAACTTTACTTACGAGTAATTTGTGAAGGGTCATCATACTATTGATTGGTTATATCCAATGGACCAGAAATATATCTATAGTGCGAAGATTGCAGCTGTCGGTCTTTAGTGCAGTGCCTAATAGTTAACGGATGGTGGATAATGTAATTAAAGAGTTTAATTAATTATTCATGTACAGGTCTATAGGGTTACCTTGGTAGCTCAAAAGAATTTAGTTGAGAATAAATTTTTGAGTTAATTTGAATTGTTCAAATTAATAAGAGGGAATTTAATTATATATGATATAATTCAATTGATTCAATTATATATGATATAATTGTTATAATGTATTTGATACATTATAGTTTAATTGGAGAAAATAAATATTTGAATAAGATTCAAATACATTTTCTATGAATGTGATTCATAGTTGTTAAATTTAATATCAATATGATTTATATTAAATGCCATAAAATAGAGAAAATGAACTATAGTTTATATGATACAATAATAAAACTATAGGTCATGTGTTATATTTGATATCACATATAATTTAATAAAAATATAATATGATAAGTTAGTTAACATATTTAT
Organism: Benincasa hispida; assembly: GCF_009727055.1. Taxonomy (NCBI): domain Eukaryota; kingdom Viridiplantae; phylum Streptophyta; class Magnoliopsida; order Cucurbitales; family Cucurbitaceae; genus Benincasa; species Benincasa hispida. The sequence continues at coordinate 51,539,833 of NC_052354.1, forward strand.
TTATATTATTTTATTATTGTAAATAATAAATTCATTTTTTCTCTCCAACCACCTTAGTGGGTGATTATTTGGTTTTGTGGCAAAAAGAATAAAAGAAATTAATTTCTCTTCTTCCTTAACAAGACTAACGTGAAACACTACGTGATTGGAAGATAGTCTATATGATAGAAATTTGCAGAATCGTTCTGTTCTTCAATATTCTTCCTTCTCCAAACTCAAAGAAACCTTCCTAACCAAAATAGTCAAATCCCACCACTCATGGGTTCTCACCCTGAGAATACTAAAGATTCATTGTTGTAGTGTCTCTTTTTGGTTCGAGAAGTTCTTGAAGAGGGTCTTCAAGTTTTTTGCTGAGTTCGAGGTTTTTGATCGTTTGAGGGATATACATGAAGAAAGGTTTTTCAAAAGTAATATCTCTTGAATCTTTTTTCCTTGTAAAAAGCATGTTGTAATTTGTTTATGAATGCATATCTTGTATGTTTACTGTAAATTTAGTTTTTCAATCAAAATGGAATTTGGACGGTCTGCTTCCACTCAAGGATCTCTGTAAAACGAGTTCCTTCAATTGGTATCAGAGAGGGGTTGTAGTTCTGATTCCAAGTTCCATTCTATATTGAAATTCGTTTACAGTAGTGGTGGATTTTAATTTATGCATTGCATTTATATGATAAATCTTTGTGGATGGTTGTTGATGGATGTTTCGGGATAGAAGACTCTGTTTATGGCTTTCTGTTTCTTTTACAAAGTTAATTTGTAAGGGCCCTTGCATTTTTGGGTAATAAATTGCAATCGAGTCATTATTCGTTTAGTTTTGAGTCACTCGTGAGGCTTCAAAAGAAAGGTTGCAAAGCGTTTCGATGGAGAAGACGAAAAGATGGTTTCCACATCGCGTAGCTGGAGCTAAACGATTGTTTACATTTTGTTATGCGATCAAGTAGAGTTTACTATTTACTACATGATCGTATAGCATTTGCTAAACAATTGCATAGCTAATGCTACACACGATCGTGTTGCGTTGGCTGCATGATCGCGTAGACGTTCGATGGGTAGACGATCGTGCGGTATATGTGATGCGTTGTAAATTGTGATGTGATTATGGTATGAGTTGGGATGATGTGTTATGCGTTGCATATGCAAGTTTTCCTAATCAGACCCAAGTATAAGCCTCACTAGGTTTCCTGGTAAGTCCAGGGTCGAACATAGGGACTACTGAGCGATTATGTGACAGTAAATTTGATTCCCTTGCGGTGGTGAAAACAAATAAGTTGGATGTTGTTTTCTTTAAGAATATTTCCTATGCGACGGAGTTCAAATAAAGAGTTGATGAAATTGAGAGTTACAATGCGTATGCGATGAACAGGTTGAAAAGGGTTTAGCTAACACTTCCTAACATTACGTACAAGTTATACGATCATGCTACACACAAACAACAACATGTCATCTCTCAATGCAAATGCCATAATTCCTATTTCTAGGATGCATGCGATGTATACAAAAATGTCGATAGGACTTATGTCTAAGCCTCTATTCTTATCTATGCGATGATGAATGATGCATACATACACAAGGTGACCGCATACTATCATATCCTATTTCTAGGGTGCATACGATGTGTTAATAGCAATAGAATTTATGTCTAAGTTTCTATCTCTTGCTCATGTGGTTCTAATCTGACTCTCTCGAGCCTAGATTCTAATTTGACTCTCTCAAGTCTAGATTTTTTCTTTAGACTACTCTCTCAAGTATCTCTAAAGAATGAATGATGCATACATAAGACAAGATGATCGCATAAAGTGTAAATCTTAGGTCATGCTAGCTAATTACTTCTCAACCCATTCGGAAATTTAGCTACTCATGTGAAATGTGAAGAGATTGAACATAGATTGAAATGAGAATTCCATTTTCTATAAATAAAGATGCTGAATACAGAATAATAATGGAATGTAGAGATAAGGAGCCCGGTAGCAATGTCTTGCTTCCCGTGGCCTTTTACACTGTCTTTTTCACTCCAACTCTGTCCAGATGAATATTCTTGCTTTCGCAAGTGTTGGCCCTCACTCCCTTTGTAGCGCTTTCCGACAGTCTCTCGAGTTGTCCGAGAATGATCTCTCGGCTCTTTTGTCTCCTAGCTCGTCTCCGTCTTCTAAGTATAAGTATGAATATGAACAGACGAACGACTCTCTAACTCATTCTCTATATGATATATGGCGATATGGCGATCCCTGATATAATGGTGGCCTTTGGTATTTATAGAGCTCAAGGTGAAGCAGCCTTTCTCTCCAATGATTGCAATGATGGGCGGTCATTAAATCTTCTGCTCTGATGCGCCGATTAAAGACTGTCTCTTATACACATCTAGATGTGTATAAAAGACAGGTGTACTTGCTACAGTGTGGCTTTAACGGCTTGTCAACTAAATTCGAATTCGACCGTCATCAGCTTTCCGTCCCATCATGATTTATTATGTTGTCACCTTGATGCGCAGTCTTTATGCGGCCACCTTCTTGAGCAACTTCTCACGATCGCATATGATCGCAATCTTTCAAGCGCACGGTCGCCTAATTCCTTGGATCGAAATTTTACTTACGCCAACATATTTTTCTTGCACAAAATAAGTAAATTAGCTACTTTTATACAATGGGCCCATGCATCGCAATTTCTTCAGTTTAGCGCTTTTAGACATGATATTGTATATTTTTACCGTTGCATTCTCTCATTGTTTTACTTATTTGCGTTGTAATAACGTGTATTTCTACCCGTTATCACACCCCGAAATTTAAAACAATGCTTTTCCTCAAGCATAAATAAAAAAATTTCTTTAAAGAGTCAACCGCCTTTACCTTACCTAGATTTCTCGAGGTGCCTTATTCAAATTTTATGAACTGAAATCTTCTTAATTTCTATCCTGGTCTCTTCCTAAAATGTTTCTAATACTTAGGGACCGCAAGTTTAACCTTCAAAAAAACTTTACTCGTTTCCAAGACATCGCATGATTTATTTCAAATCTTTCTCCAACCGGGTTGTTTCCAAATGATTTTTATCCTTGCGTTGTTTAGATATTCTTTTTGTGATCTTGCGCTGATCTAAGAGCCTAGCCTTCATTTTGGCTCGCCCCCATAGGTGTCATGCGAGCATCCAACTACGAGCAAAGCGTTCTTTCTCAGTCTAAACTCATGCCCATTTTACTTGGCAGTGGAGTTGCGATCACTTGATTTATGCGTTGATCACGATTCCGACCTTCGTTTTGGCTTGCCCCCATGGATGTCATGTGGACATCCAACTACGAGCAAGATCCGATCTCAACATTATGATTATGATTATTTTTATTATTATTTTATTATTTTTTATTTTTTGGATTCTCTAAAAGTAGCAAGGTTGAAAATACTAGCACCCCCAAATTTATACATAACAATGTCCTCCTTGCTAATAGATAGAAGTAACTCATGCGATGCTCTTAGAAAATTTTGTAAAAATCGTTTTGAAAGAAAGCTGGAGGACCGCTAACTTCTAGAAATGTTTCATGAATTGACTATCCTGAAACTAAGTTGATTCTAGTACATGCGATAAGAAATAAAGGCATGAATTTCATCATTGAAATCATAATTGGTACGGGGAAGAATGCGATGACTAAATAAAAACATCAAAATTTAATGATTCCCTCAAACTAAAGAGGATGCAATGATAAAATTTAACAATACTAAAATGAGATGCGAAAAGTGAAAAATTTGGAATAGAAGAATCAAAGAAAGATACAACCCCCAAAATTTGGAAAGCATTTGTATCGAAAAGTGTTGAATGAAATTTCCAAAGAAACTACTGAATCTTCAACAAGAGTTGTTGAAGAGCCTATTACCTCAACAAGAGTTGTTGAAGTAGGTTCATCTAGTAGGTCAAATCCACCTCAAATGTTGAGGGAACCTCGATGTAGTGGGAGGGTTGTAAACCCACCTATTCGCTACATGGGTTTAACTGAAATCCTAGCTATGGTAGCTGATGGCAAGGTTGAGGATTCATTGTCTTACAAGAAGGCAATGGAAGATGTTGACAGAGATGAATGGATTATAGCCATGGATCTCGAAACGTAGTCTATGTACTTCAATTCAGTTTGAGGTTTTGTAGATCAACCTGATGGGGTAAACCTATAAGTTGTAAATGGATCTATAAGAGAAAACGAGGTGCTGATGGGAAGGTGCAAACCTTTAAGGCTACATTGGTGGCAAAGGGTTATACCAAGGTAGCGAGAGTCGACTATGAGGACACTTTCTCGCCTGTTGCCATGCTGAAGTATATTCAGATCGTCCTATCCATTGTCTCATATTATGACTATGAGATATGGCAAATGGATGTCAAGATTGCTTTTCTAAATGACAATCTTGAGAAGATCATTTATGTGGTGCAACCCAAGGGATTCATAATCCAAGGTCAAGAGCAAAAGGTTTGCAAGCTTAATCAGTCCATTTATGGACTAAAACAAGAATCTCGATCTTGGAATATAAGGTTTGATACTGCGATCAAATCTTATGGCTTTGATCAGAACGTTGATGAGCCTTGTGTATACAAGAAGATCACCAACAATTCAGTAGTTTTTCTAGTGTTGTATGTAGATGATATCCTACTCATTAGGAATGATGTAGGTTTAATGACTATAGTTAAAAGTTGCTAGCGACCCAATTCTAAATGAAAGATTTAGGGGAGGCTTAGTTTGTTATGAGCATTCAGATCTGTCGATTGTTGGGTTTTAGGTCCTAAAACTCATGATGGTCTGAAAACATTAAGAACTTATTTTGAGAATTCGATAAAGTTGTTGTTGAATATATTGTTTTTAGAAATCCAATAAACTTAAGTCCCTTGACTATTATATGAGTACTTGAACTTTATGTGGAGACATACAAATGGATCAGGTTCGAGTAAATAGTCAAAATGATCTATAGTATATGAATAAGGTTTAGGTACCTTATTCTGGTAATACTATTGGGTGCGGCCTACTCTGTAATTGTTACAAAGAGTTGTAAAGTGCTACAAAGGAAGTGATCCTAATTCGTTCATGTCGGGACATGAGGAGTGGGAATGTCCAATGCAAATGATTTTTGTACAAGATCAGACCATGAAACCAGTCACTCTTACTTTATAACGTTGTTTACTGTTTAAGACTAACTATTTCAAAGCGATGACCTAGGTAACTTAACCTTAATCCTGAGCTAACTATGAACTCCTGTTTGTTCGGGATTATCTTTTGATCTGCAAACGGTGAGAGTAGACCAATTGCCTCTGCTCAATAAACTTACCATTTCGGGGATAAGACGGATGAATAGCTGGGAACATAGGATGAAGAGAGAAATTCACTCCTACCCGATTAAGGTTAGTAAAGAGGTTGTTCCTTTCAAGTGCTGATTCTGGGTCTTGAACAAGAGACTTCACTCTCTCTTTGGCCTGAGAGGGATTCGACTTGTTGATTGGATCACAAATCAATTGTTCATTGGGGATTAGTGGAACTTAAGGAATAAGAGGTAATTTCGGGGGTAAAACAGAGATTCGACTCAATCGTTATTACGAGTAACCTGTAAAGGGTTAACTTACTAATCATGGTTATATCGAGTGGACATAATATATCTACAGTGAGGGGAGTTCAGCTATGGGCTTTAGTGGAATCACCCATTAGTTAACAAGTGGGGGTTAGATCGGTCTAATGATTTAGCCGATTAATCTTGGATCGTTGGAGCCCATGATTTGTCGTTCCGTGAGGTCCCCCTACTAGCTCATAAATGGATGAGCTCTAGAATAGTGTGATAAGTTAATTTGAAGTGTTCAAATTAGAATTAAATGAATTTAGAGAAATAATATATAAATATGATTTAAATATTTGAAGATGGAATTATGTAAAAATTAATTTAATATTTGATATTAAATTAATTAGAATTATTTAAACAAAGAAAATTAATTTTGTAAAACTAATAATATATTCAGTTTTATTAAATAAAATTGATTTATGAAATAAAATTTACTAGCTCACCAACAACCCACATTTATTCTTCATTAACTCCAAGCATGAGCTACATCTCATGCTGCTCATGCAACAAACTTCTTTGCATGAATGTCTGCAATATATTGAAGAATTTGGAGTGTTTTGAAGTAATTGCAGCTAAACAAAATTTTAGAGAAATTTGAGAGAAGAAGGTTGTTCTTCTGTTTGGTTGCTGCTGTGAGCTTCTCCAAATTCCCTTAATTCCAGCTTATTTTGAGTCCCACTACTCAATCTTGAGCTCCAAGGGGATAGTAGGGAAGATCTTGTGGTGGTCTACAATAAGATTCTGTGGAGATTTGCAGCTAAATCAAATCTTAGGGGAAGTTCTTCAAAGGTATGTCATGAAACCCATTTACTTCTGTTGAAACATGTTTTCTTTTCTGCCAAAATTAATGAATTAGAGTGCTTATGGATCCTGGTTTCTTATGCTGCACATTGGTACCTTCCAACATCGAGATCGTAGGAATAAAATGCTAGTACTGTCTCAGACGTCGTATATTGACAAGATGCTTGTGAAGTATCCAAAGTAGAACTCCAAGAGGGGCTTATTTCCTTTCAGGCACGGAGTTACTTTGTCTAACGAATAGTGTTCTAATACACCTCAAGAGGTTGAGGATATGAGACGGGTCCTCTATGTATCTGTCGTGGGTAGTTTGATGTATGTGATGTTATGTACAAGACTTGACATCTGCTATGTAGTGAGGATAGTCAATAGATATCCGTCTAATCCAGGATTAGATCACTAGACAGTCGTTAAGAACATCCTCAAGTATCTATGGAGAACGAGTGACTACATGCTTGTATATGGTTCTAAGGATTTGATCCTTACAGGATACACAGACTCTGATTTTTCAGATTGATAGGGATTCTCGAAAATCCACATCAGGATTAGTGTTCACTCTTAACAAAGGGGCAGTAGTATGGCAAAGCACCAAGCAGGGGTGCATCGCGGACTTAACCATGGAGGCTGAGTATGTAGCGGCTTGTGAAGCTGTTAAAGAGGTCGTTTGGCTCAGGAAATTCAAAGACTGATTTGGAAGTTATTCCAGACGTGTCAAAACCCATCACACTTTATTGTGATAATAGTGGTGCTGGACTAATTCCTGAGAGCCTATGAGTCATAAGCGCGACAAACACATAGAGGAGAAGTATCATCTCATCCGAGAGATTGTGCATCAAGGGGATGTGATTGTCACGAAGATAGCTTTGGAGCACAACGTTGCTGATTCGTTTACGAAGGCCCTCACGACTATAGAGTTTGAGGGTCACCTGTAGAGTATGGGTCTATAGGACAGACCACGACTGGATTAGGGTAAGTGGGAGATCTTGTACTGGGCGTGTTATGCCCTAGTTTATTGTTTTGTATATTTGTATTTTATTATATTGTACACCCCACTAGCTTTAGGACAAGTGGGAGATTGTTGGTTGATGCCCTAAATCTCGTAGGGTCCTATAGTTTGTAAACATTTGTATGAACAAACTTTTATGTGATTAATAATATATGATATTTTTATTCACTTTGTCTATAAAATATGTGATATTTTAGTTGCATTAATCATAAACCAATAAACTAACATCCAAGGTTATGGTTGTAACTTAAACATGTATGTGGAAACATACAGGTGGATAATGTTTAAGAGATAACCTAAATGGTCTGTAGTATATGGATAAGGTTGGATACCTTATCCTGGTAACACTACGAGTATGCCCGCTTTGTAGGTGTTACAAGTGTTGTAAAGTGCTACAAATGATATGATTCTGACCATTCATGTATTAGACATGCGAGCGGGGATATTCTATACAAAGGAGTTTGTATAAAACCGGACCATGAAATGTTTAGGCTCATAATATAACACCATTCATAATAGAGACTTTCATTTCACTAGGATGACCATAGGTAACATGATCTTAATCCTGAGTGAGTTGTGAACTCCTGCCTATGAAGGCTGTCCTTTGATTTGTATGGGTGAGAGTGGCTAGATCGCCGACTCAATAAGTCTACCATTTTGGGGATTCGTCTGATTGAGGAGCTAGGAACACAGCTACACAAGATGGAATTCACTCATTCCTCGAGACAAAGGTAGTAGATAAATTGTCCCTTAAGGAGTGATTCCGAGTCTTGAACAATGTGACACCACACCCACTCCTGGCCCGAGAGGGGTTAGTCATAGTAGGACTATGATCTATTATTCATTAGAGGGATCAACAGTACTTAAGAAGTTAGATGTAACTACAGGGGCAAAATGATAATTTGGTCGAGCTGTACTTTGGAGCAATTTGTGAAGGGTCGTCATACTGTTGATTGGTTATATCCAATGGACACAAAAATATATCTGTAGTGCGAGAATGCAGCTATCAGTCTTTAGTGGAGTGCCTGACAGTTAACGGATGGTTAATAATGGAATTAAAGAGTTTAATTAATTATTCATGTACCATTGGAGCTTCAACCAATAGGTCTATGAGGTCCTCTTGGTAGCTTAATAGGATTTAATTGAGAATCAGTTTTTGAGTTAATTTGAATTGTTCAAATTAATAAGAGGGAACTTAATTATATATGATATAGTTGTTATAATGTATTTGATACATTATAGTTTAATTGGAGGAAATAAATATTTGAATGAGATTAAAATATATTTTATATGGATGTGATTCATAGTTGTTAAATTTAATATAAATATGATTTATATTAAATGCAACAAAATAGAGAAAAATAACTATAGTTTATATTATTTATATTGTATATGATATAATATTAAAGCTATAGGTCATGTGTTATATTTGATATAACATATAGTTTAGTTATCATATTTATTTATATTATTTTATTATTGTAAATAATAAATTCCTTTTTTCTCTCCAACCACCTTGGTGGGTGGTTATTTGGTTTTGTGGCAAAAGAAATAAAAGAAATTAATTTCTCTTCTTCCTTAACAAGACTAACGTGAAACACTACATGATTGGAAGATTGTCTATACATAGAAATTTGCAGAATGGTTCTGTTCTTCAATCTTCTTCCTCCTCCAAACTCAAAGAAACCCTCCTAACCAAAATAGTCAGAGCCCACCACTCTTGGGTTCTCACCTTGATAATACCAAAGGTTCACTATGGTAGTGTCTCCTTTTGGTTCGAGAAGTTCTTGAAAAGGGTCTTCAAGTTTTTTGTTGAGTTTAAGGTTCGTGACTGTTCGAGGGATATACACGAAGAAAGGTTCTTCAAAGATAATATCTTTTGAACCCTTTTTCATTGTAAAAAGCATGTTGTAATTTGTTTATGAATGCATATCTTATATGTTTACTGTAAATTTTGTTTTTCAATCAAAATGGAATTTGGATGATCCTTTTCTGCTCAAGAATCTCTATAAAACGAGTTCCTTTAACATGTTCTTCCTTATTCAGTTTCTTCTTCTCATGCCTCTACACCATTTCACTTAGTATATTCAAATTTATGGGGTCGTGCACCAGTAATGCCCACGGATGGATACCATTATTATGTGCATTTTCTTGCTGACTTTAGTAAATTTGTATGGATTTATCCTCTAAAGTTTATTACAATGGTAAAAACTCAATTTGAAAAATCTATTAAAGCTTTTCATTTAGATAATGGAGGTGAGTACAAAAAAATACATTAACTGTGTGCGACTCTAGGAATTAAATCTCATGTTTCATGTCTGTATACATCACCTCAAAATGGAGGGATCAAAAGGAAACATGGACACATCGGTGAAATGAGATTAACCCTATTAGCCCAAGCATCAATGCCTTTACGTTTTTTGTAGGATGCATTCATGACCTCAACATTTATCATTAATGGTCTTTTGTTTTCAGTCTTAAAAGGCCAATCTGCAATGGAAAAATTAATACACAAAAGGTTAAACTTTTTAGATTTGAGAGTATTTGGATATACTTGCTACCCTTGTCTTCGACCCTACAACTCTCACAAATTTCAATTCAAATCTATAAAATGTGTTTACTTGGGCCCAAGCCCAATCCATAAAGGGCATAAATGTCTTACTCGATCAGGGAAAATTATAATTTCACGCCATGTTGAATTTGATGAATTTTCCTTTCATTTTGTTATAGGATTTGGGCTTGACAATGGTCCATCAGATGTATCTGGCGTAATAATCATGAATTGCATTAAACCTCCATGGGTTGTTCTGCTGGTTAATATGCCCCAGCCTATCCCTATTTCCTCATTCCAATCCATTACTCCATGTCCAATAAACAACCTACCTCAACCTTCCTCTCTAAGCCCACTACGTGACCAACTTGCTTCTAACTATGATGCAAGTCTACTTACTACCAGCCCATTTTTAAATTCTCCCACTTCTCCTAATATAAATGCCTTCCATACCAGTTAACTCTACTCCTTCATCCATAGTGCCGACACCCTAATCAACCCCTAGCTCCATGTAAACCCCGAATCCTACATTCTCTACATAAATATGTCTAGCCATGAGGATATTATCTTAAATAAGTAATACGTGAAATTTATGGTTTAATACAGGGAAGTAAGGAGGAAAGAAGAGAAGAAGAAGGAAGAAAAGAAGAAAACAGGAACGAAGAAGTTAGGTTAAGAAAAGGGAAAAAAAAAGATTAATTAATTAAACTTAAATTAAGTCTTCTCGGCCGACAACACTAAACCCATTAGATAATCGTTGATAGTTTCTCCTTAACCATGCATGAAAGTGGGAGGTTTTTTCAGTTTTCATAACTGAAAGGATAAAATGAAAAATGTTTTCATTTTGGAGGAATCGCTTCATTCGAGTACATTGCCTATCGTTTAGCTCACGAGAGACTACAAGACAGCTTCAAGTGTTTGTCTAAACGATCGTGTACATGCGTTGTTGACTAAACGATCATGTAGTTTTATTAAGCGATCGCGCGCCTAAGCGAGCTTCACTAAACGATCAGACCTGTTTTACTACATGATCGTGCACCTTTTCTAAACAATCAAGCACTAGTCTATATGATAAACACATTACTCTCCCACTTGCTTGGTTGCTGAATATGATTCCTTCTTCTCTCTACCAAATCCAACAGAGCCCACACCTTCTGGATTCTCACTCCGAGAATACCAAGGTCACTAAGTGGTGGTGTCCGAGAGGCTACTTATTCATGGAGAAGTTTGTTCATGACCAGACGATTGGGTAGACGAATTGGGCAATAGCGAGAGTGTTGTTCCAGACTCCACGAGAGCGAGAGAAATTTAGAAGAAAAGTTCTTCAAAGGTATGTCTCTCGTTCCTTTGTATTTAATTTATGAAAGCATGCTGTAATTTGTTCTAAAATGCATAACTAGTTTCTATGTTTGTGAATGCTTGTAATTCTATCACAATGAATTTGGAACGATCTTGCTTCCGCTTATAGGTTCTCTTTGATAAGAATTCCTTCACGATGTTAGTGGCAGAGTACGAGCATAAATTTATAGAATTATCACAGTATGCTCTGTCGATTATTGCTAAGGAAAGAGATAGATGCAAGAAGTTTGAGCAAGAACTGAGGAAAGAGATTAGAACTCTGATGACATCTACGGCTAATTGGTTAGACTTTAACCGGTTAGTAGAAACGGAGATATGAGTGAAGCGGAATCTAGTAGATGATGAGCAGGTGGTGAGGTTGTAGTAGGGCCGAGAGATAGGGGATCCCGACCCCCGGTTGCATATCAGTCTAGTGGAAGTCGATTCAAGGTTATGAGTTGGCAGGGATCCTGAAAGTGGAAATCGAGACCCACAGCCAGTACAGTTAGCTGGCCAGAGATGCCACGAGCTAATGAGTCTATAGTCAGTACGGACAGGAAACCGATGTGCCCTAATTGTGGCAAGAGGCATCTTGAAGTGTGCTATAGTGGAAGCAGGATATGTTTCCAATGCGGTCAAGCAGGACATTTTAAGAGAGATTGTTCCCAGGTGAACAGGAAAGCCCCAATAGCACAACAGATCACTTCTCAGAAATTAGTCGAGAGGTGCTGGAAATCAAGGTGAAGGATCAAGTGGTGCCAAGCAGAAGGGTGCCGTAGGTTGACCCCAACAGTAGGGGCGAGTGTATGTAGTGACACACCAAGAGGCAGCAGAGTTTCCAAATGTTGTGACTGATAATGTGATGTTATGTAGATAGTCTGCTTATGTTTTATTTGACCATGGTGCCACACATTCATTTATATTCAGCATGTTTGCATCTAGTATAGATAGGTTGCCTGAGCCCATGTCTGAAGAGTTATATATCTCTACCCCTGTGGGAGATGTGATAATAATAGGGGAATGTTATAAACATTGTGATGTGATGATAAATGGTTAGGATTTTTGTGTTGATTTGTTTCCCTTAGATTTATTGAGTTTGATGCCATCCTAAGAATGGATTTCCTAAGTAAATATCGTGCCTAAATGGACTACTATAAAAGAGAAGTAGTATTCAGGAAAACAGATAGTCATGACGTAATCCTAGTAGGAAGCAAGAGACTAACTACAGGAAGTTTGCTATCAGTAGTGAAAGCTAGGAAGCTGTTGAACAAGGGATGTAGGGCCTATTTGGCTTATGTTGTGGTTGTTCAGGGGCAGAAGCTAAAACCAGAAGATGTTCTAGTGGTAAATGAGTTCCTAAATGTATTTCCTGAGGAATTATCAGGATTGCCACCCGATAAAGAAGTGGAGTTCATTATTGACCTAATTCTAGGAACTGCTCCCATATCGCAGGCACCGTATAGAATGGCGTCGGTTGAGTTAAAGGAGTTGAAAGTGCAATTGCAGGAATTAATTAACAAGGGATACATTCGACCTAGTGTATTGCCTTGCAGAGCTCTAGTGTTGTTCGTAAAGAAAAAAGACGGTACACTTAGATTGTGTATCGATTATAGGTAGCTGAATAAGGTAACAATCAGGAATAAATATCCGCTACCACATATTAATGATTTATTCGATCAGCTAAGAGGAGCCATAGTGTTCTCAAATATAGACCTGAGATCGGGTGATCATCAGTTGAAGGTGAAGGAGGCTGACATTCCTTAAACCACATTTAGAATAAGATATGGAGCTTACGAGTTCCTAGTAATGCAATTCGGACTGATGAATGCCCCTGATGTATTCATGGACTTGATGAACAGGATATTTCATCCTTATTTGGACCAGTTCGTGATAGTATTTATTGATGGTATATTAGTATACTCTAGCAGTAGGGAGGATCATATGACCCACCTAAAGATAGTATTGTAGACGATGTGATAAAAAGAGTTGTATGCTAATTTCAACAAATGTGATTTATGGTTAGATCAGGTTGTATTTCTTGGTCATGTGGTTTCAGCAACAAGAGTAAGTATGGATAAGACTGAAGCTATAGTAAATTTGGAGAGAGACCCATAAATGCCTCTGAAGTACGTAGTTTCCTAGGTTTAGCAGGCTACTACAGATGATTTGTAGAGGGTTTCTCGAAGATAGGCCTTCCACTGACGAATTTGACGAGGAAGGATGTGAAGTTTATGTGGACTTTAAAATGTGAGAAGAGCTATCAAGAGTTATAATAGAGACTAGTACCGGCTTCTATACTTTACTAATTCCAAGTAAAGAATTTGAGATTTATTGTGATGCATCCCGATAAGGACTAGGATGTGTGTTGATGTAAGACAGGAAAGTGATTGCATATGTGTCTTGTTAGCTTAAGAAGCACGAGAGAAATTATCCTACGCATGATCTGGAGCTGGCGGTAGTTGTATTGGCTCTAAAGCTGTGGATACATTATCTATTTGGAGAGCGTTGTAGAATATTCACAGATCACAAGAGCTTAAAGTATATTTTTGATAAAAAAGAATTAAACTTAAGGTAGAAAAGATGGATAAAATTGATCAAAGACTATGACTGCTTAATTGTGTACCACCTTGGTAAAGAAAATGTTGTAGCTGATGCACTAAGCAGGAAATCTTCAAGATCCAGAGTAGTTATTGGGTCAGTAAGAGGGATGTTACTTCAGGAGTTCAAGAATTCTAAATCTGCTCTATCAGTAGGATAGTTAGGAGGATTGATAGCTATATTTCAGGTAAAACCTACTTTAATGGAAGATGTTAAGCAGGATTAGTTGAAAGATCCTAATCTTCAAAAGATTGCAGATGATGTAAGTAAGGGAATCAGAACTAGTTGAGAACAGATGGTGTGCTAGTAAAGGAAGGAAGAATGTGTGTGCCTAATAAGTTGTAGCTTAAGCAAGCTATTCTAGAAGAGGCACACAGTTTTACTTACACTATGCATCCAGGGAGTACTAAGATGTATAGAACCTTGAAAAGATCATACTGGTGGCCTGGGATAAAGAGAGACATAGTAGAATATGTAGATTAATGTTTAGTCTGTCAACAGGTGAAACCTAAAAGAAAAAGGCCAGTAGGATTACTAAACCCACTCCCAATGCCTAAGTGGAAGTGGGAGTATGTGACAATGGACTTTCTTTTTGATTTCCTAGGACGCCCTTAAGATATGATGGCATTTGGGTGATAGTCAATAGACTGGCCAAGACGGCCAAGTTTATACTTGTAAAAGTTATCTTTACGTCGAACCATCTAGCTAAGATTTATGTAGACAGAATAGTCAGTCAGTATAGAGTCCCAGTGTCAATAGTGTCAGATAAAGACTCGAGGTCTACTTCGAAAATCTGGCCTAGTCTGCAAAAGGCTATGGGTACTAAATTGCACTTCAGTAAGACTTTTCATCCACAGACGGATGGACAGTCGGAAAGAGCTATACAGACACTGGAAGATAGTTAAGAGCATGCATGTTACAGTTCAAAGGAAGTTGGGAAACGCAATTACTATTGTGCAAACAAATATTAATTATCTAAGAGTTCCATGAGCGCATTCGGATTGCTCCGATCTCATCGTGACCGAAATACCTATTATACATTCAGTATACAGTTATGCAAACAAATATTAATTATCGGCATGCTAAGAACAAAATAGATAACAAGGGAGAGAGTTCCATACCAGTTGATGTCACACCCCGCCCCGAGCCCGCACTTCTGAGCTCGAGGAGAGGCATGAGGGACTGTAGATACCACTCCTTTGTGATACCTACAATCCATTTGAACCTCTTTACTCTGAGTAAATTTTAAGTCAAGGAGATAAATAACAACTGAATAAGTATGCCCATTTTATTACAACAATGTAAAGTTTATACAACTCCAAGACTTAACTATAAAATTTACAAAAACAACTGTAAAACTCTCTAGAAGTGTAACTGTGGCTTGTGGCAGACCTTGACCTTAGCAGTATCCTAGAACTCGTCACATTTCACTATCTTGGGAGAAAAACATGAAATAATAGAATGAGCTTCACAAAGCTCAGTGAGTGGTAAGCAACTTCTAGAGTCTATTTCAACTCATAAGAACAAGCATATCATAAATACGAGATTACATTCAAACCTCAGCTTTGAATGAGTCTGTTCTCAATTCTATATACACGCACGATAGATAGCTAAACTGATAACTACTTAGAATGAGTATGATGTCTACCTACACACACGGTAGATAGTTAACTATTATTAATTACAATGCTTACTCTTTTCGTTCCCTCTGTCTTCTATATGCATATAGCTCCCCACTTATGGGCTTAGAAGCTAGGCCCGTCGTCCCTCTGACTATCCCATACGAGGATCCTCTTACAGGCTCAGGAACTAGACTTCGCGGTCCCCTGATCATCCCATGAGGTTTTTGCTTTCGGGCTCAGGAATTAGGTCTATTGACCTCCTGACCATCCCGATCACATAATCACATTCTCAAGCTAGATACTCATTCATAACATAAGTATATACAATTTACTTTAAATATGAGTATTCTCCTTGAAGTTTTGTGATTTCGAACATCCCATGAGTTTTGCGTCGACATGCCCGTAGCCTCCAAGCACAACCGTCACTCCATGATTTACATTTAACATACCAAAGATCCTAATTTGATTCCACTACGACAATTTCGTAGTGTTCTGTCACACAATATTTTTTTACAACAAGCTGTAAATCTTCTTTGGTATTAAACAACATTCTTTTTTGTATTAAACTACAGTTATCTACTCCTACATTCCTTTCTTCCAAAGTAGACCATAGTTCACACGTTGAATTTATCATTTTCCAATCTATTTGGGTGAACATTTCCAACGGTACCAACTCAAGATCATGTTCACCACTACTGTCGTTTCCAAATAATTCATCAACTTCAACGTCAATGTCACTGTCTCCCCACATGTTGGTTTTTCATATTCAATTCCATCAATACCATCAATCATATGACCGTTCGATTTTTTGTTTGTTTACAAATGGTCATATAATTGATGGTATTGATGGAGTTGAATATGACCAACCAACATGTGGGAGTTTTAGCATAAATGAGAAAAGTGGACTTGTTTTTTAACAATTCATTGAAATGGTATATGAAAGCAAACTAGTTAGAAATAGTATATAGGCATCCTAGTCTAATACCATCAGGATCAGTAAGGTTTATGTTATTCCCTATTCCTAATGAACAAGCAATGAACTTGATGTTTTCAATCGCAATGTTGCCCCAAAATTTAATGCATTTATATGTTAATGTGAGTAGGGAGGGTTGGATATAAACTTGAATGCACAACCCTTTAGCCAATTTGAAGACCCGACTTAATATATTGGCTCTGATCTTGAATCAGTTGTACCAGTTTGTGATGATGAAGATATGGTGGTTAACAATCAATATAAGAATTTTAGACCAGGAACAAATGATGAATATGAGGAGTTGGACTTTGATGATTGTGAATATGAGTTACCTTTAGATACATTCACTGTTTTGGATATGAATGTAATAGATAGCATTTGAGAACACGACTCAACTGTAGCCCTTGTAGATGTTGACAATACCCAAATATATAAGGGGATGATTTGTCAAGATATAGAAATGCTACAACATGCGGTCAAGTGTTTTGCTATTAAGTTTCACACACCATATGAGGTCATAGAATCAATACCAACGATTTAGGTAATTAATTGTGAGAAGTGAGAAGAATATTGCAAATGGGAGACTTCATGCAACAAAGAAAAAAATCACATGGCTTATTTGAGATCATTAAGTCTGTTGAGCAACATATGTATTATTATTCCAAACTTAGTCAAAGTCATGTACAATTAGATTCTTCGATGATTGCACATCCATCAGCGTGACATACTACAATCCGACATAAAAATAAAATTTGGATATCATGTTTCTTACCATAGGGTGTGGAAGGGAAAAAGAAAGACATTAACTAAAGTATTCGATGACTGGGATGAGTCATACAAATTGTTGTCCAAGTAGCTGTTATGGTTAAGCAGACCAATCTTGAAACACGTGTGGAGTGGAGAGTAAAGGACACGCTTAATGAAGGATATAGCATCCTTACTTCTACATTTTGGGCATTTGGTCATTGTATAGAAGTCCTTAATAAATGTCGGTCGATTATTCAAATAAACAGTAGCCACTTGTATGCCAAATATCAATTAAAGTTACTAATTACTACATCAGTTGATTCAAATGGGCACCTTCTTCCTCTTGCATTTGCCATTGTAGAGGAGGAGTTTGCAAACTCATGGAGATGATTTTTGAAACATCTGAGAGAAATTTTTATACACAAAGAGTTGTGTTTAATTTCAGATCGACATGTTGGAATTATCTCAGCAGTGAACAATCTAGAAAATGGTTGGATAGGATCAAAATGTCATCACAGATTTTGCTTACGACATAGAGTCAGCAACTTTAATAAAAAAAAATTAATTCAATACTTTAAATAATTATGTTTACCGTACCAGATGTCAATTCCAAATTCACAAGTTAATCACTGAGGACATCAAAAGAATAAATCAGAGTGGTATGAGTTTCTTTGACAATATCGGTATTGAGTAATGGACTCAAGCACACATTAGAGAGTTCGGGTACGGTAGATAATGACAAATCTATTAGAGTGCACCAATGGAGTCCTCAAAGAAGCTTAAATGTTGCCGATAAATGTTCTCACTCAAATAACATTTTACAAATGTGTAATCTGTTTTGAAGAAATAAGAGCTGCTTTGGAGCGTCAAGATAAATACACTCGGTAATAATTTTTTTTTAGTAATAACAATTCATTTCGAATATATTTGTAATGCTAAGTGAGTAAATATTCAAGTATGCACACGATTTTTTTTTAAAATAGACTGCAAGATCTAATAAACATAAGTACAGTCATATGATCAATATGAAGGTATGTGTCATGTGAAAACCAGACGTTACAGCCTCAATGCTAAAGAAGGAAATGTTTAAATACTGAAGTTAAATGGGTTCGAACGACACTGTTCATGTAATAAGTTGCAAGCGTTTGGCATTCTATGCTCGTATTTTATGGTGGCTTGCTCAAGTATTTTATGGCGCTTGTCATTCCATTCCATGCTCACGTTTTTCATATTATTTTCAAAGTTACAATATTTCCATAATTATTTTTAAAAGTTATAATATCTTCCCAATTTTTTCCTCTAATCTTAATCTTTGTATTTTCAATAAATCTTAAACTATTTTTGTAGTTGTTTTTTTTTTAAAAAAAAAAACTTTAATCCTTATTGACACCCCCTTATGTATTGTAAAAATATATTCCAATGTCTTTTCTTGAAGAAAATTATTATTATTATTTAATCAATTTTGATAAAAAATTAACTTTAAAGAATTAAAGTTAAAATTTATTAAAAGTACAAGGACAAAAATTGAACAATTAAAATAATACATCGATGAAAAAGAAATGAAATGGTCAAAAGTACAAAGATCAAAATAATATTTTAACCTACAAATTAAAATTAAGTGAAACTAGTGTAAATATCCAAATCGACATGTATTTCTATAATTCAAGTACTGATTGGTTTGTTTCTCAAATGAAGTGAAAAAATGGCAAATTACAAAAACCACCCCTGAAGTATGGTGGTAGTTATAATTAGACCCTTAAACTTCTACAGATGTTAAAATTTGACCCTCAAACTTATAAAAAAAATCTCAAATGACAAAAATTGAACCCTAAAATTTATATAATTTTTACAATTTCTACAATTATGTAAGTTCAAGTCCAACTTTAATATTTATATAAGTTTGAAGGCTCGATTTTTACATTGAAAATTTGAGGGTATCATTGTAATTACCACCAATAGTTTTGTATAATTTATCCTAAGAATTACTAGTTAACAACTATTCAAATTCATATAAGTCAATACCAAAATGATGAAAAAAAATTGTTAGTATTATTTCTTCACATTAGAAATAATTATGGATGTTCTTAGGTTGGATTGGGTTAGGAACGTTGGGTTGAAATACTTTTTAGACCCAATCCAATCATTCGACTTGTAAATTTCTTCAACCCAGACAACTCTCGTTGAATAATGAATCCAACTAAACCTAACTATGAAATATTTGAGTTGGATTTGTTTGGGTTACTAGGGTCATTATTTAAATTTTTACTTTAAAAAAAGTAACATGTTAATATGTAAAAGACTTGTTTAAGTATTCAAGATTAGCAAATCAATTTTAATTTTATTATGAAAATTTTATTACCATAATGTTAAAATTTTATTTTAAATAATTGGTAGATAATAAATAATCTAAAACCAAATCATGAAATTAAGTAAAATTAAATAAATATATGTATATATAATTGTATTGAAAGTAATAAAAAAATTTTTTTAATATTAATAATAAGTTCGAGTAAGTTCAAGTTGGTTCAGATTAATTTTTTGTTAATACATAAACCAATCCAATCTATAAATTTTTTATTCAGTTGAACCCAATCCAATTCAAATGAATTAATAGTTCAATCCAAACCATACGGATTGGATTGATTGGATTTTTCAAGTTATCAAGTTAATTGAATGTTTTGAACATGGGTCCAAATAATGAAAAGTAATTTAACAGCCAAAAGAATTTATGGATAATTACTAAACAAAATTAATAATTTGAAAAGGATTAAATTGATGAGCCGCATAAAATTAGAGATCTCATATATAAAATTTTCAATTGGGAGTAAGTATGACTTATCCAGAAAAGTTCAAATTCTCCTATGAGTAATAATTATATAAAATTTTTGCTTCAAAAATAATGTTTCATTGAAATTTTGTCACTCTTGGAAACTAGCCCACATGGGGTCCAATAAGACCAAATCAAGGCAAAAACTTCTCCAATCAATATGGGAAAGAAGCCCAACCACTTACTTGGCCCAAACTCCCACATCCAAGTGTGTCCTAAATATAAAATGAGCAACTTGTACCATGTATATACAATTATGATAAAATTATGCAATATATACATAATTTTATCCTAATATAAAATTTAATGAAATAATATATCCAATCACAAAAATATAGGTCAAAGCGAACATTCTCAACTGATATATATTATGTGTTGGAGACTTATAGATTTGTGGTTCGAATCTTTTCACCTTTATTGTTCTAAAACAACCATAAGAATATAAATTATGATTGAATGGAATTTGTTGATCTTGAATATACTAGAAAATCAATAATCAATATTGGATATACTTGTACCAATTAGATATTGATTTTAATATAGTCAATTTGAGTGATTGCCTACTATTACATCGACCTAATGTACAATTTTTCTCAATTTGTGAAGAATACTCTCATCTCTCTTTCAATTTTTTCCCAAAAATTTTATAGGCATCATTTGATAACTATTTTTTTTTCTTTTTTTTTTTTTGTGTTTAAATGCTACTTTTGCTTATAATTTTCTTGTTTGATTGTCAACTTATTTTATTTTTGAAAACCTGGTTAGATTTTTAAAACTAAAGGAGTGTTTGGCTCATCAACTCAATGTTTGGTCCATCAATTTAAATGTTGGTAGAATTGAGTCGGTATATTTTACCAACTCACCACAACTCTTCCTTCTTCTAATGTTTCCAATGGCTCCACCTATCGACCACTGTCGGCGACTATTGCTGCCACACTCTAGAAATATACTCCAGGCTCCGACAACCACCTCCCGAGACCAATTTCAGACTTCGAAAACCACCTTCAGTAACCCAACTTCAACAACCAATTTTGGGCTCCGACAAACAAACTCTGACAACCACCTTCGTAGGCTCTGAAAACCACCTAACTACAACTTTGATGAAAATCACCTTTGACGACCACTTTCAAGCGAGTAACTTCGACGACCAACTCCGGACTTCAACAACCACATCCGATGACAAAACTTCGGCAACAAATTCCAATACCACCTTCATGAGACCAATTTCAAGCTTCGACAACCACCTCCGACGACACACTCCGGCGATGATCTTCTTCAATGATCAACTTTGAAAACCACTTTTGTGCGACCAACTCCGAACTTCGAAAACCACCTTCGACTACCAACTCTAATACCACCTTCATGTGAGCAACTTCAAGCTCCGACAACCACCTTCAGCTACAAACTCTAGCGAAAATCATCTTTGATAATGAATTTTGACAACCATTTGCGAGTATTATAAGACCAATGACTATTAAAGTATGTTGTAAGCTTGTTAATTATATATATAATAGTATTTTACCTACACTAAGTGTAATATTTATTGTAGAAGTTTGTAAAATATATTTTTATTTAATTAAATTCACATATCAAATGAGTATTAATAATATTTAGAAAAGCATGTATGTAGCTAAAGTGTGATTTTTTTCTTGTAATATTTTCTGGCAAGAAATAGTGAGAAATGGAGATTTGTTCTCTGCCGATCCTCCAAATTTGGAGAAATTGAAAGTAAAATTGTTGAAGAAATGTGGTGGTATTTAATTGGTTGCTAAAATGATAGGGGAGATTCAATTCAGAGCAACAATAGAAAGAAGAACAACAAGAAGATGATGATGATGAAATTCATGGAGAAAAATTGGGAATATAAAGTTTTGATTTCTCTTTGGTTTTCCACTTTATTTAACTATATTTCTGTAAAAAAAATATATATTGGGTGAATTGTTGTTCATTACCAAAAAAAAAAAAGAAAGAAATAAAGAAAACCTTTAAAAATTAAAAAAAACAAAAACAAAATTGCAATCCATATTTTATTCAATGCAAAGATGGGTAGAATTATTGAATAAAAAAAATTCAAAACAAAAAGTCATTATAAAATCAGATTATTTAGAGTTTAAAAAACTACACCAGAAACTCCAACTATATGAACTTAACTCTATACCCCAAACACAAACATATGAACTCAGACCAAATAACTTTGCATTTCAAGACATATAAACTCCACAGATATATAAACTCCATATAATATGAACTTCAAACATCATATCTCAATTCAGTATCCTAAACAACCACTAAGTGTTTTAAAGAAGATGAGAAATTTACCCACAAATAAAGAAACAAGTATTATTTTCAAAAACTAAAAATCGAACAAAATAATTATCAAATCATCCTAAAATTTTGAATTCCAAACATGTGTTATTTCTTACCCAATAACCTTTTTCTCTCGTGATTTATTTGTTATTAACTACTCATTGTTCGCCTTTGTAAAATATGTCACATTGGAAATATCTGTTTAAAATGACTCTTAAGTGTTTAATTGAAAATAAGTGTACTTATGTGCAAAACAAATTATTTTTAGATAAGTCATTCCATTCAAATTCAAAACCAAACTTAATCCAAGGCCAAAATAGTAATTTAACCAATTTTGTATTTTAACAAACTCTAATATTTTTATTCTTTAATTTACATTAAGTCTAGTATTAAAAAAAAGTGTTAAGTACGGATTTGACCAGTCAAAACATGGGGTTTTATTCCTTAATTTATTTTCTTTGAGGGACATTTATGTGTAAGTGTGTACGTGTAAATACATTAAAAGTCAATGATTGACAGTTTAATCCTAATTTATTATTTATAATATTGATTTTTTCGTATAACAATTATAAGGATGGAGGTTGAACTTTCGATCTTTTAAAAAGCAAGTCATGACAATACTACTAAGTCAAGCTCACTTTGATGCTTAGAATATTGTTTCATACATTATATCATCATTTTCAATCTTAAAATTTTCGCTGTAAGTTTGTTTTATTTTGATTCTTGAAATTATATAAAAAAAATTATTTTAGTTCATAAACTTTTAAAAACAATCATAATAGTTATTGCTATATGTAAAATTTATTTTTTCTTATAATGGTCCTTTACCTACTTGATTTGAATTCACGATTAGGTTAACGTGCTAACACATCGAAATTACATAATTGATGTTTTTTTTTCTCTAAATTAGAAACTTTAAAAATTTAGAAATCAAATGGAACAAACATGTATCCTCACGGACTACATCTTAAATATTTAAGATCAAAATAGAATAACGTGAAAAATTTAAGAAATTGAAATAAGATTCAAACTTAAAAAAGAAAAGCAAGATTTCAAACTAAATATTTTCTCTCAAAAGTAGGGATAAAAACATCTTTTTGATAACAACAATTAAGAAAATGTTTGGGACATTTAACCTATATATTTGTTATTGTCACGTAGAGTCGTAGATTCAACTTTCTATAAATTAAAATTACAAATTAAACCATAAGTTATATAATTAAACTCATTTTTTACCATCTTTTAGCATTCAAACACAAATTTGGACGGATTAATTTATAGCTAAAACGTCTCTTAATAACTTAATCAATCTAATTATAGTTTAACCAACTAAGAAACATAACGTCTCTTGATGTTACTCGAGATGTTAGAACGAAAAAAAAAAAGAAAATCTCTTGAGCATCACACAATCTTATATAAAATGAGTATATTGTAATATGATATATTAGAAAATTGCACAAGCCATGACTTGGAATTGGGAGCCACGTGATGCCATTAAGACAAAACCCCCCGACCAATTGATTAATTAATTAAGGTAAGCTCTAATTTCAATACTAGAGAGAGAGAGAGAGAGGTGGGATTGTGAAGGGGTATTTCAGTCAAATTGTCAAAAAAAAGTTACCAATTAATTTAAAGCAAGGTTTTTTTTTTTTTTTTTTTTTGGGTGTTAGTTAACACAAGGGAGATCTATGAGGGATGCCTTTCCTTCTACTTATGCTCATACTTGTTGCTATGTCTTCACTAGATATCTTTCTAGTTGATCTTCCACACAAACAAAGACCACTTCTTTTCTTTCGAACAATGGGTGGTTGAGCTATGCTCATGTTCTCGGATCCTGAAGACGAGCTCATTGGCTCGTCGTAGTCCACAACCGTCGAACGAGGAGTCTCGTTTGTCATCTCGTCATCTCCTACCTCTTGTGGAACTAAAAAATCCATACTAAGTGGGAGAGAATTGCATGATCTAAGGTAAGAAGTTAAGTCTCTCTTATGCTTCAACACAAAATCCACCTAAATTCATGAAAAAATCTAACTTAATTTCATCAACTCTCAGGTTAAATTGCAAAATTTTGGTTCTTTTATTGTCTGGTTAAGAGAAAAGTAGAATTTAGTCCTTATGATTTAAAAGTTAGAATCCATCCTTATGAATTGATAAAAAAAAATCTTTGTAAACAGAAAATCATAAAGGATTGAAATTCTAACTATTTTGAAACTAAAAGGACTAAATTTTAACTTTCTTCCAACTATAAAAGACCAAATTTGTAATTTAATAAAAAAAAATGAACATAATTATATACCTTGCATCCAAGAGAGCAATGGACATAAGGTTCTTGAAGACTTCTATCACAAGAAGTGCAATAATTTCCAGACCCTTTAAATTGTCTATTTTGAGGTCTCTTCTTGATGAACACCACTTTGGCACTATTTATGGTATAAGGCTAAGAAATTTACAAACAAAACCTTCAAATTAGCTAAATTAATTAAGCTCAATTACATTAGAGAGAAAAAGCTAGGGAAGAGAATTAAACATAATTTTTTCAAATATATATACTAACCTGAACATTGGAGCAATCTATAAGTTTTTGAAGATCTTCGAGTCGAACGACGTCGTGATAAACATATCGACGAACTTGAAGAAGACGATGGAATCGGTGAGACGACAAGCAATGAGGGCAAATACTAATACAACAATCCAAACAACAAATGTTCTTCTCATTCTTCTTTGCAGTCTCATGAAATGAACATCCCACAAAGAACTTTTGGTTATAAAGTGCTTCTAACCATGCAGGCTTTTGAATTCCCTAAGAGAAAAAAATTACAAAACCCCATCATCAATTGAACCACCAAAAACCAAAGAGAAGAAATTAGAGAGAAAATTTAAAAAAAAAAAAAAAAAAATACCATGATGACATAAAAGACTTGAAAACTTTGAAAGAGGCTTAGTAATGAAGAATAAATGGTTTTTAATGAGAAACTTTGGAGAGAGGGATTAATAGGGCAAACATGACGAGATAAAATGAGTATTTATGGAGTTTCACAAAGGAGCAAAGGACATAAAACTAATTAAATTTATTCCTTGGGGAACTACACAACATTTTGTCAATTGGGAGGCTTATTATTTATTTAATTTTTTTTAAAAAATATATATTTATATTTATAAAGAGAAGTAAGATATATAAGAAGGAACATGGGTGGTGTTTTTATGTCTCCCATTCTAAATTTAAACAATTTGCCACTCATCTTCTTGGCTTAAGTGCTCCAATTTGCTTAACTTAACTAATCTCTTCTTGAATTAGCTGCCTCTTTTCTCTCTCTCTTTTGATGCCCATCTCTTACTAATTCCAAAATATTTTTTCTTTTTTCTTTTTTTAGTTTATCTCTATTATTGTATCATTGTGTGTGTTGATTTATGTCTAGATCTATTAGATCTTTAGTTTTTTATATACTTTTTTTTTTCATTGGTTTAATTCTCTCTTTTTTTTTCTTTTTTTTTTTTTGTACAATTTATGATTTCTTTTCAAGTACTATATATATTTATTCTATTATTAATTGTATGTTTAATATTTTAATCTTTTTATTAAATCTCTATTTTCAACCATGGTTAGAATTTAATGTCGGATCGAAAAATATTATTTAGTTAATAGAGATACACTTGAATATTATTATTATAAGAGTAAAATATTGAAACTTGAAAAATGAAGGGTAAATTTACAAATATCATCCAAAATTAGAATATGTAGAGTAATAAAATAATCGGTTGATCTATATGATAATTTGTATCAAAAGAAAAAAATATATATTGGGGAAAAATTAAATTCAAGACTGTTTTAAAAATATAAAAAATTATAATAGGTAACACTTTTAAAGCTATTAAGTGTATAACAATATTTTTAAAGAATTACAAATGTAACAAAATCTATCTGTGATAAATTTTATCGTTGATAGATTCCTATTAACGGTATAGTCTACTACAGATAGACTTCAAGAGATGAATTTAGATTTTGTTATATCTACAATTTCTTTTGTATTGAACAATATCTATTAAAACTTTGGAAGTAATTACCATATTTGCAACTGTCCCTATAAATATTTATTGAGAAGAACATTTGACGTTTTTTTTTTTTTGGGATTTACGTAAACATAAAGCTCTAAATTTTGAGAACCTTATAAATTACACTTCCATTATTTTTTTTTTTGTTGTTGTTTTTTTTTTCCTTTTTTTTTTTTTTTTTTTTGCAATTTTCTTTGAATCTATAGGGTTGCATTTTTCTTGGGTGTAATTTATATGTTACTATACAGAAAATAAAATTTCAGAAAACAAAAAAGATAAAAATAAATTTATATGGTTTTACAAAGCAATTATTAAAGAGTAATTAGAGGCAGAATAAAAGGGAGAAGGAAAAGACAATTAAAGGACTCTTAATCCCATTAAGCACAATGTTCAATAGGAAGCCTCTTGAAAGCCACATATAGACAAAGTTAAAATAGGAAAAAAAAAAATAGATAGAGAGAGAGAGAGAGAAATTATGAAGGAAAAAAAAAATCTCTAGAAATTATGTATAAGAAAACAAAAAAATGGAGCTTTGTTAGCTTCATAAACAAAGTTTTTTTTTTTCAAAAAAAAAAAAAATCATAAACAAAGTTAAAAATAGAAGAGAGAGAGAAAGTTGATTGGTTTTGACTAGAAACAACAAAAAATGGGAGGTTGTCTTCATTTAGTGTTGTCAATATCAACTTAAAGCAGCCATTGTTCAATGGAACTATAATGAATAAAGATATTAATATGGGAACTATATAGCTAGGTCTAATGAAGAGCTAAGGCTTATTAAAACCCTTATATATGTATAGCATGAGGCAATTTAAATTACATATTATGATTGAAAGTTTTGTCAATATTAATACCTTATTGTTTCTTCAATTGAATTGTTTATATATTGTGACTGTGATGTTTGAAATTTGTGTTTTGTGTTTACCAATTGTATAATAAGATGAAGTGTTTAGTGGAATCATTGATTTGACATTGAAATACTAGCGTCTAGATTATATAAGGATAATTATTTTTTGTAGGAATATTTTTGAATTGAAAAGAAGATCGATTTTCTTTTTAATTTGACAATCGTGGAAGTGAGGAATAAAATTTATCAAACATCAATAGAAAATATAGTAATCTATGTCTTATCTACTAAATTATAATCAAATCGATGAAACGACACAACTAAATAAACTAGAAGCTATACTTCTCATATTGGTTTTTAAGTTCATATAATAATTTTATTTTTAAAAATGATATACAGGTTCATGCTAGCTTTCTTTTGTTTAGTTTTCAATTCATTTCAATTTTTTACTTGTGATGTTTTCTAGACATTTTTTTTTAAAAAAAAAGATTATTAATATTTTGAAAAATTCAAATTTGGTTAAGATTTTCAAAAGCTTTCGAAACTATTTTTTTTAGTTCATCAATTAAGTGAGGTGGGAATTTAAATTATTGGCATTTTGGTTGAGAACATATTTTAAACAGTTAAATTATATTGTCAAAATGAACATAATTTAATTAATATAATATTTGTGCTATCAATTTCGAAGTCTTAATGGTAAAAAAAGTTGGTTATTATAATAAAGAAAATTGTAGGGTAATTAATAAAGGTGATATCAAGAATGAAAACTTCACCAAATGATCCAAATGAGCACTGATGACTTGTTCAAAAATTCTTTCAAAAACTTTCTTTTCTTGTTTTCAAATATTGTTAAGAACTATGATAATTTTTTATTTCAAAGGTATTGTAATTAAAGTATGAAGTGGGAGAATCGAACTTCTAATCTCGAAATCGATAGTATAAATACTATGCAAATTGTACTACGCTCATATTAGTCACTATGATAAAATTACTTCAAAAAATAAATTAATGATTGATGATCCATTCTAACTCACATGAAAGAAAGCAAACCAAAATAATAATAATAATAATAATAGTTATTTTCATAGATTTTTTTAATATATATTTTAGAATAGGTCTGAATAGAAGACCTTAAGACCTTAGCTTCTCTCTCTCTTTTTTTTTCTAAAATACTATTTTTGTTCATAAATTTTAAGGTTGGTTCTATTTTGACAGCTTTAATCTCTAAACTTTAGAAAAATGTCTATTTTAGACTAATATTTTGTTAAAAACTTAACGGAATGATGATTTGACATATTTTCATAAGATGATGCATCCATCAAATAAGCAAGTTGGGTAGATTAGAGTGTGTTGTTCCTTATTCTCTCTCATAGTCTTTGTTTGATTTTTTTTTCCTTAAAACGGACCCAAAAGCTTAAGCTGATAGGTGAAGTTAAATTTAATTATAATATCTAACACTTTTGTAAATTTGAATTTTTCATCATCTTCACCTTCTCTCTTCTTCTACAATTTATCATTTTCTAAGTTGAACCAATCTCTTCCATTCTCTCTCATTAATCATTTCTCTTTTAACACTATCTTAATTTCATTTCTAGGTTTATGTTTGTGTATATTATATTTAGGTTCAATTTCTCTTGATTTCTACAACTACTCTTTTACTCTCTTGATTCTCTCTACGGTGTGCTCTATCTATCTATTTTTCTTCTTCTTTGATTAACGTTTGAGATAATATTTGGTTCTCAATCTCACGACTACGACATTGTTTGTCAACCTTCACTTCCTCTTTAAGCGTGAACTGGAAAAAACTAGAAAAGAACAGAGAAAATAAAACCCAAAAAGAAAAACGAAGTGGTGATTAGATTTGTAGCTTGTAATTTGTCATTAATGGCAGAAAATTGTGCATCTCACAAGCTATTTCTACCATTTTTGTGCAAGTTGCAAATTTTTTCAAGTTCTTTCTACCATTTTTTTGGAGGATTTTCAACAATAGAAAAATAAAGAAAACTATTTACACAAAATAACAAAATTTAATTATTTTAGAAGATTTCTATAAATTTTTATCACTGATAGACACTGAAATCTGAGGTTGATAAAAGTCTATTAGTATCTATTAATGTGTTTTGCTATTTTTGTAAATTGTTTGACATTTTTTCTAGATTAAAAATCACTTTTAGTCCATAAACTTTCATAGAAGTAACGATTTGGTCCCTGAATTTTACTTTATAACAATTTAATCCTTATACTTTAAATTTTGTAACAATTTAGTCTCTGAACTTTACTGTATAACAATTTAGTCATTGTACTTTAAATTTGTAACAATTTAGTCCCTATTGTAGAAATTAATGATAAGGTTTAATGAGATTTCATGCATAAATAAATCATAAACTAATTAGAGATTCAATATTTTTTTGCAAAATACAAAGTTTACGTCATAAAGTATTAAAAACTGACATCTAATTTTGATCAAATCTTTTACACGAGGGACTAAATTGTTACAATTTTGAGAGTAGAATGACTAAATTATTACATATTAAAGTTCAAGGATTAAATTGTTATAAAATTGAAAGTATAGGAACTAAATCGTTACAAACGAAAATTCAAGGATTAAATTGTTACTTTAAAAAAAAAAGTTCAAGAACCAGAAGTGATTCTTTAACCCTTTTTTATTTATAAAAATTTCCCTTTTTTTTAGCCTCCGTCTTGTCTAATTGAAGCCATAAGGCTTTTTGGTGATGAGTTTTCATATTTTTGCAAATTCAATCGGATATCCAACTTGTTTATTTGACATGGACTTAATGTCTAAGGACATATAAAAACAATAATGACAGTTATCTAAATAGAACTTATAATTTAAAAGTGATTGGTAAGTAACTATTTTGTTTTTTGTTTTTATTTTTAAAAATTAAATCTATATCATTTATATTTCTTATCATGATTTGTATATTTCTTAAGTACAATAGTTAAATTATTAGTCAAATTCAAAAAATAAAAATAATTTTTTAAAAGCTTCTTTTTTTTATTTCTCAAAATTTGGCTTGGTTTTTTAAACCATCGGTAAAAAGTAGATAATAAAAGAAGAAATCTGGAGGTGGAAGTAGTGTTCATAAGCTTAATTTTCAAAAATAAAAACAAAAAATAAAATGGTTACTAAACAGAACCTAAATAATTATTCAATTGGTAGGTTTTTGAATTTCATGAGGAGATTTTTTTCCTTTTAGTACAATAAATAGATGTAAAAGAGTTCGAACTAGCTCCGATCATAAGAGAAATAGTAAATTATCATTGAACTAAACTTATTTTAATATTAAGAGGGTTGATGAAGATCGTGATTTATAACACAATATATAATTTCAAATAAAAATAAAATAAAATAGAAAATAAAAGTATCTATTATATAATTTCACTCATAAAGTAAAATAACATTCATCTTAAGTTTAGGGCTTAGCACAAATACTTTTTCTAACAAAAAGGATGTTTGACCATATACTTTAATTTTTTCAGATGGTGTTTGAAGCTATATTAGGTAAATTATACTTACTTTTTGGTATATAATTTAATTCATCCCAAGTTATATATTTACTCTAATCTCACAAACTAATAAAGGCTTCCAATTAAATTTGCCAATCAGAACATTATTATCATAAACATCGAAATCGTAGGTTTAATCTCCATCTTTTATTATTATGATAGTAAAAAAATATCTAGAACCTAATTTTCCAAGCTATATGCCAATTTTATAAAATGATAATTTTTCCAATCAAACACACACCACACATGAACAAATATAGAATTCTTTTTTTTTTTCTTTTTTATATTTTGATTTTAACTCTCAAAAGTGTTTAACAGTCGATCTTTGAACTTTTAATTTCGCGTCTCTCAAATTCCTAAAATTTAAATACTTATTACTAATAGATCCTATCATATACAAAATTTATAAAAACATTAATTAATCTAATAGATACAAATTTGAATTTTACGTCTAATAGAACTCTAACTTAGCAATTTTGTGTTTATATAGTAGATCAATAATTTTTTTCTTTAAATATCAAATAGACCAACGACGAGTTAGATAGAAAATGAAAAGTCAAGAAATTCATTAGACATGAATTTTAGAAGTTTAACGTACTAAACATATAAAAGGATACGTACTCATTTTAAAAGTTTAGAGATTAAATAGACATAGACTCGATAGTTCGAGACAAAACTTATAATTTAACCGAAAAAATAAAGAAAAAGAAAAAGAACTATATGAACCCAAAACGTAAAAAGTTCCATTCCTGAATTGAATTCATACATGTGTTATATATACACAAAATTATTCAACATACGAACCAAATTTTTTCTAAAGTTGTGAGTCCAACACTGATCCTTTTTTCAATCTAGCTTTTAAACTCTTTTTTTTAAAGCATTCAAACACATTGAAAGTTGAAAAAACAACAAGAAAAGGCCTCATGGGGAATAAGAAAAGTAGGTTTTGATTGAAAACCAAATACAAATACCAAGGAAACAAATTAAAACATATTATTATTTGGGAAGTTATTGTACAAGCTTTTTAGCTTCAAGTCCCTTGTATTCTGTCTGTTCTTTTGGCAAATAATAGGAAGTGGAACAAGACATAAATATAAGCATGCATTTGTTTTGTACTATAATAAATAAATAAATAAATAAATAAATCCGGTTTTAAAGGAATCAAACATGGAAACCAAACACAAATCAAAAAAACCCAACCACTCCACTAATGAAAAATAAATTTTAATTTAGAAAATCTTGTTCAAAAATTTCTCCTAATAATAATAATAATAACAATAATAATAATGTTTTGTTTTATTTTGGTTATATGTAAATGCTTAAAATTATTAAGTATAATATGTTTGACAGAGAGACAAAGCACAACTCACAAAGCACTAGTTTTTAGGGCAAAATGGGATAGCTTACCTACATTATATTGTTTTTTGGCTTCAATTTTTAAGGAACAACATAGAAAACAACCCACATTATTAAAATAACTTTTGTAATTTTTTTTTTATGGCTCTGTGCTCTAACCAAGGGCTGATCTTGGGGTTTGCAATATTAATAATTTTGCAAGAGGTGGTTTAATTCTTATATATGACAAAGATAATTTACTAGTTTTAATGTTCATTTTAAGTTAAAGAAACTTTGTTTCTTTGATTCAAAGATGTGGATCAACCCCACTTTTTTTTTTTCTTTTTTTTCTTTTTTTTTTTTTTTTAAAAAAAATCATAAAGTTCAATTTGAAGGGTTATTATTTTTCTACCAATATATAAAATCATTATCATAAGAGAAAACTTGCATATTATAAGGGAAAAGAGATGTTATATTGTCATTATTTATACTATTTGTTTAGTAATTCTGTTTGGCAAGATCAACTTCTTAATTGAATATAGGGAATCAAAATATACATGAATTTGAAATTAGTATTGTATGTCTTTATATTTTAGAAAAAAAGAATATGCTTTTGTCCCTAAATTTTAGGTCTCATTTTCATTTTATCTCTATCAAACATAATGTAATTACACTTTTACTTCTGAATTTGAGTTTTATTTTTATTTAATCTTTGATTTCAAATTATTACATTTTTAACTTTGAATTTTGAGTTTCATTTTCATTTAATCCTTAAATTTCAAATTGTTACATTTTTACCTTGAATTTTAAGTTTTGAGTTTTGTTTTGATTTGGTTCTATTTCAAGATTTACATTTTTATCCATTTTCAATAAATAAGCTCTTCAATCATTAGGGTAAATGTTTATTAATTAATTTATAAGAATAAAAAAATAATATAATTAATTAGTTTTCACTAAATTTTCATCATTGTTAAAATAATTTTAAAAATTTATTTCATAATTATTTTATACTAATTAACTAATAGTTACACGAGAAACCAATGTGAGTATCAGTGAAAATTCAAAGGTATAAGTGTATACTTTTGAAACTTAGAGACCAATTAAAAACTAAACTCAAAATTGAAAAGTAAAAATGTTACATTTTGAAATTAAAGACCAAAATAAAATTAAACAATTATTTAAGAATAGAAATGTAATATTTTAAAATCCCGACACTCAATAGAAACTAGTTTCACTCTAATTATTAAACATAGAAAATCACATCATTCAATTAGGGAATCAAATTTTTGGGTCAGGAGAGAACAAGTTTGAAGAGAAGAGTAGTCAAATGTTTGTAAGATGAGAGTTTTAAAATAATTTTTATTAAAAAAAATCATATAAAGCAATTTGCAACCTACCACACCTAGTCCCCTACAATTATATTGAAATTAAGCTCAAATAATACAGTAGAATAATTATAACTCATTTAAATATATCAATTGTATTTTAAAATTTAAAATTGAAGTTAAGCTCAATGTAAATATAACTTGGGTCTTAAGAATGTGTCCTTTACAAAACCCACACTGTTTTATATGGCATCTTGTTTGACCTAAACCTTGCATTTCTCTCAAATGATCAATAGAGTTTTTGTTACAATGTAAAGCTGCTTTTTTTTTGTTTTTTTCTTTTCTTTCTTTGCTTCTTTTGGTTACCTATTAATTAATGACTATTTTTATGGACAAAGAATGGAAACTGAACCATGGCTTTTTGTCTTAATCCTACCCTATATTATATAACTAGATATTAGTAAAGAAAAAAGAAGCAAAAAAAAAGAAAAAAAAAAGAAAAAAGAAATTTGTTGAATCACCAATTGACATTGTAAGAGAATTTGAACGTGGGTGCGAAAGAAGATTTAATATTATATCCACGTTCTAATGGAAAAAATTTATATAAAAATTTGTTCATATAATAAGGAGTAATATCAATCCTCTTATAGAAACAAAATCTTTACTTTTAATATTAATTTTCTTACTTATTTTGAAAAATATTAGTTGTACCCAAGGTTTGAAATATTGATGTCGATAAAAATATTGAGGTCCCGATTTTAGAGAAATATCGATGAAAATTTCGAGAAACTTTAAGGAAATTGTTATAATTAGTTAATGAAATTTTGATTATGGCTGAATTAAACTATAATTGACCATTTTTAATAATTATTTATATAAAGCAAGACAACATTTAGATGTATATTATAAAATATCTATGTAAATATTGATGCAATGGTAGAAATTAAAAAAAAAAAATTGAAAAAAAATTACAAAAAATATCAAATATTTGAATTTTTTTATAGAATCAAATGTTGGAAACTAATTACAGTATAAAATTGACATAATATAACATAATAAAAATAGAAAAATCATAACATTAAACATAAGAAAAATATAAAAAACAAAACAATAAACGTAACACAACATAATGTAAAAGAAAAAACTTCATAGAAAACCGACCGATCGATTTAAGCAAAATTTTTTTGATGAGCGATTTTGACTTTTATAAACAGAAGAGGGTGGTTTCGGTGGCGGTTTTCATAGAAAACTGACCCGCCCGACCAATGCTCCCTCTTAGAAAGAAGAAAAAGAAAACTCTATAAATTGATAGAGATTAAGAGAAAATGAGAGGAATATTAGAGAACTCACATTCAATCAAGTTTGAGATGAAATGATGTGAAAATTTAATGGAAAATATTTGAATGAAAATATGTGGTTTCTTGAAAATAAAGATTTTTTGTGGTAAAAGAGAAATAACTTTCCTCGAACTTTTTTTTTAGCTATTGCTAAAAAAAAAATCAAAAAATCAAAAAAATCAAAATTTTAATGAAAATTTGAAAATATTGGTAGAAAATCGAAATTTCCTCGTACTAAAATTTGGAGCCTATAGGAAATTTCAACTATGGTTGCACCGTGTAACGGTCATGCTTGTCCAGGGCCTGTTGCCCATGGCCGCATGCCCAATCCAACCCCCTTCTAGCATATTTTCATGTCCTGTATTGTATTAGTTTAGTTAGCTTGCTTTCTTTACATTTTCATTGTAAGTGACCACTCGCCCTTTTGCATATGCAAGGGCGCCAGTTGGCTTTTTGTACAGAATGCACTATATGGGGATAAGACTAACCATCATTTCCTCATACCCGGAGTAGTACTCTATAAAGCCGTTGTTGTTGCTTATTGCTTTCTAGTCTACTACAATCTTTCTCTCTTTATTCACACTCACAAATCTTCTTACGAAAACCTTTTCTCCAAACCCGTTTTCTAAAACCGTTTTCCCTAAAACGGGGGGTGGAGGTTGCAAGAGGCACTCGGTGTGCCATCGGCAGTCCGTAATCGAGTTGGCTGGCTTGTTCGTGAGTGGGAACAAGTGCCGCACAATCGCTAAGAGAAGCTTCTGAAAGAGCGATTGTGACACACCGCACCCATCTTTTGTACCCAAACAATTGGTCTGCCTTTCGTTTGGTAGCTTGCGAAAGATTTGAAAGCTTTTTTTTCACAAGTCATGAGATGTTTTTAAATTTAATCATATCAAGGCCAAAGAATTTTGGAAATTATATGTAAAACTTTGTTAGCTTGTGAAAGTTTGGAAGGTTTTCTACAAGTCATGAGACCTTCTCAATTAATCATTTCTCAATGTTAAAGGTTTTTGGATAAACTATAACTTTACCAAAAACAAAATGGTAATATATCTTCTAATTAAAATGATTTCTTTTCTTGTTTGAAATATTGTATTACTTCATTTTACCATTATTATTATTTTTAAATGTGCAATTGCCTATCGGGAGAAAATGGTATATATAGAACTAAATAAACTAGTAAACTGATTACACCTCAATTACTAGAAACAATACATTCAATGTATGATATTCAAACTCAAACGAAAGCCACATGGTGTAACATGTTTAGATATGAAAATAACCAAAGATTTGAAAGAACTTCAAAACCTTTAGAGACTCAAAACGTAGTTGAGACACGCTTCCAATAAGCGTTGTCCTAAAGACAATTATTCGCTCTGCACGAATTGCAAGCAGACTACACCAATTATCTCAGCAAGATATAACGACTAACTCCGGTAGAATTACAACCTCAAACTACTCGGATCTAACAGAACTTTTGAATAGTTTCTCTCAACTCAACTCAAGAACAAAAGAAAGAAAGAAAGAAAGAAAGCAAAAAATTCTTCAATTTGGAGTGGGATGCTACAAATGAAGAACCAAGTTGCTATTTATAGGCTAGCAACTTAGTAACTGTCCAAATTATAAAATAAAATCAAATAAATACAAAAATTGAGACATTTGTCAAATTTAACTCAATTGAGTTGTTACTTGACAAAAATCAAACATAACTCATTCAAATTGAAAAAAACTACAAATTTAACTTTATTTAACTTTCGTACATATTAAATTTATATATTAAACATCATTTTAATTTGAGATTTCAATTCAGTTTGAAAGTTTCTAAACAATGAATTTAATCTACACAATTAAATTCATTTTATATTTCAAATCTTCACCAAACTTTCACTTTCTTTCACTATATATATCCAACAATCCCCCACATAAAAAAAAAATGAGAAAAATCAAGAAAAATCGTTGAGAGCAAACAGACAAGCTATGCATAAGGATAGGTGTCTTCTGGACTTGAACCTTCCTTAGTGAATATCCATCGAATTTACCAAAGAAATAGTGAGACTAAACTCTGGAACTATCATTCTCATTGGTGAATTGAGACAATAGATATCATACACAACTTGTCTTGTATTTTTGAGTTCTATACTTTTGTGTCCATTTTGGTCATAGACAAAATCTTGAATTCATAAGAGCTTTAGAGAACTTAAGACATTCAAAAAGCTCTCGTAAAAACGACCCCACTTCTACTCTCATATAGGTAATATTGATTAAGAGCATCCTATCACTACTCCTTTGTAAACCAAGATATCAATATAACCTTGACATCAACAAATCACGCACTCTAAATCATCATAGAAATGGGAAGAAACTATAAGTTTCTTAGTGTGTCAACTATGAATTATCTAACTAATTTGTCTATTGAACCTAGATCTTGTGATCTCTAGTCAACTGAGTTAGGTTACCACCAGATAACTCATTTTATAGGCTTTAGCTCCATTTCCCTCAATGTATATGTGACTTTCTCTCTTGACAGTCCTTTCGTCAAAGGATCTGTAATATTCTCATTCGACTTCACATAATCAATGGAAATTACTCCATTAGAGAGCAATTGCCTTATCAAATTATGCATGCATCTAATATTTCGTGATTTACTATTATAGACATTATTCTTGGCTCCCATAGAAGTCGTTAAATTGTCACAATAAATACATATTACATTTACAGGCTTTGGCTGCAATGGAAGATCTTCAAGAAAATTTCAGAGTCATTCAGCTTCTTCTCCTGCTTTATCAAGAGCTATAAACTCTGATTCCATACTAGAACATGCTATACACGTCTTTTTTGAAGATTTCCATGATACAACTGCTTCACCTAAGGTAAAAAGATACTCGTTCGTTGATTTAGTCTCCATGCTATCAGAAATCCAATTAGCATCACTAAATCCTTCGAGCACATGTGGATACCTCGTATAATGCAATCCATAGTCTAGAGTGTACTTCAAGTACCTTAGAATTCTAACTAACTATTCCAATGATCATGCCTAAGATTGCTGAAGTATCTTGCTAACCTTCCTACTAAATAGGCAATATCAGGTACAATTCATTGTGTACATTAAGCTATCAATAACTCTAGAATATTTTAGAGAAGACACACCTTCATCATTATTTTTCTTCAAATTACAATTTGGATCAAATGGAGTAGCAACCAGCTTACTCTCAAAATGATCAAATTTTCTCAATACTTGCTCTATATAATGAGATTGAGAAAGTATGTATCCACTTGGATTTCTTATTATTTGAATTCCAAGGATAACATCTGCAAGACCAAGATCTTTCATATCAAAGTTTGATTTCAACATCCTTTTAGTGAAATCAATAACATTTCTATTTGTGTCCATTATTAGCATATCATCCACATACAAGCAAACAATGACATACTCTTGATCTATGGTTTTAACATAGACACATTTATCACACTCATTTATCCTAAATTCATTTGATAACATAGTGTGATCAAACTTTTCATGTCATTGTTTAGGTGCTTGTTTCAACCCATAAAGAGACTTAACAAGTTTACAAACTTTGTCTTTAAGTCCTTTAACAACAAACCCTTCAGGTTGTTTCATAAATTTCTTTATCTAAATCTCCATTTAAAAATATAGTTTTTGCATCCATTTGGTGTATTTTCAAAATTTTGTAAAGTTGATATTGCAATTAACATCCTTATAGATGTAATCCTTGTCACTGGAGAATAGGTATCAAAGAAATCTAGCCCTTTTTTTTTTTACGAAAGCCTTTAGCTATCAATCGGGCTTTGTACTTATCAATAGTGTCATCAACCTTTAACTTTCTCTTAAAAATCTATTTACTCTCAATTGGTTTACTTCCAGAAGGTAAATCAACCAATACCATATATTGTTCTGTAAAATGGATTCTAGCTCACTATTGATAGCTTCCTTCCAATAAGGTGCATCGGGAGATGATACAGCTCCATGAAAACTTTGAGGCTCATCTTCTATCATATAAGTTATTAAATCAAGTCCAAAGAAGTAGCTTTCTTAGCTCTTTTGCTTCTTTTAGGTTTAAACTCAGTATTTTGATCGTCTTGACCTTTCGAAGAGCTAGCCTCATTAATTCTTTTAGTACCAGTAATTTTATGTTCTTCCTCCTTTAAAAGAAAAATGTCTTCAAAGAATTCAGCTTCAATAGGTTCCATTCTGTTATTAGTATTGATATTAGATATTTCTGATTTAATCACCATGAATCTATAAGCAGCATTATGCGTTGCATAGCCTATAAAGACACAATCAATTGTCTTATGCCCAAGTTTGATCCTTTTTGGTAAAGGAACTTGTACCTTTGCCAAACACCCCCACACTTTCAGCATTTTATACAAGGATAACTTTCCATTCCACACTTCATAAGGCGATTTATTAGTCTTCTTTTGTGGAATTCTATTTAGTAAAAAATTTGCTATCAACAAAGCTTCCCCCCACAAATTGTGAGGTAAACCTAAACTTTTTAACATACAATTAACCATGTCCTTTAAAGTTCAAT
Organism: Benincasa hispida; assembly: GCF_009727055.1. Taxonomy (NCBI): domain Eukaryota; kingdom Viridiplantae; phylum Streptophyta; class Magnoliopsida; order Cucurbitales; family Cucurbitaceae; genus Benincasa; species Benincasa hispida. Next base: position 51,579,136 of record NC_052354.1, read on the forward strand.
TCTTTCTTTCAGCTACACCGTTTTGTTGTGGTGTATAAGGTACAGTAGTTTGATGGATTATACCATTAATTTCACATAATTCATAAAGCGATGATGATTCATATTCACCACCTCTATCTGATATGAGCACCTTTACTTTCTTCTTAGGTTGACTTTCAACTTCTGCCTTATATGTTTAAAAACATTAAAGGTTTCATCTTTCCTATGTAATAAATATACATAGCAATATTTACTACAATCATCAATGAATATGACAAAGTGTCTCTTACCACCTTGTTTGGGAGTACTTTTCATGTCACATACATCACTGTGGATTAACAAGTAAATCATTACTTCTTTCCACAGATGAAAATGACTTTCTAGTAAATTTTGATTCAACACAAACTTCACATTTATGTCTATTATCAATGTTAAAATTCGACAATAGTTCTAAGTTTACCATTCCATTTAAAGAACGATAATTGACATGTCACAATCTAGAATGTCATACATTATACAACTCAACATTATAAGCAGAAGAGTTGATATTATTATTATTATTATTATTCTTTGGCATTTGTGCCAGTACATTCAATTTGAACATGTCATCACCCAGATAGCCTTTTCCCTCTTACATATCTCATTTGCCAAAATAAATTTATCTGACTTAAATACAAGCTTGAACCCATTTTTGTTAAGTAGGGTTCTTGACACTAGATTCTTTCGAATCTTTGGCACATGCCATACGTCATTAATGGTAAGTATCTTTTCAGATGTCCATTTCAGCAGAACCTTTCATTTTCCTTCCATTGAGGCCATTGAAGCATTTCCCATGTCCAGCTTATCGTTGCTATCTAGTTTCTCATATGTAATGAACAATGACTTGTTCTTACAAATGTGCCTAGTAGAACTAGTATCAATCCACCGATCGTTGGTGTCTAAAGCCATATTTACCTCAGAAATGATGCCAACCAAATTGTCATTTTCCACGAAATTGGCTTGATTGTTGGAACTTTGTCCCTTCTTGTGCTTACACATTGTAGCAGTATGACTATTTTTACCACAAACCCAACAATTGCCTTGAATGTGCTTGCTAGTATCATTCCTTGACCTATGATTCACACTTTTCTTCTTGAAACTCTACTTCTTGGGTTTATGTTTTGAAACTTCAGTAATGTGAGCCGTGGCTTCAACTTCTAGCAAAGATTTATCTCCTTTTTTGTTATCCTCTTCTATTTGGAATTTTACCACAAGGTTTTCCATGGATAATTTCTTTCACTTGTGTTTGAGATAACATTTGAAGTCCTTCCACGAAGGAGGCAACTTCTCAATCACAGCAGCAACTTGGAATGGCTCATTGATGTCCAATCCTTCACTTTGTAAATCATTGATGACAATTTGCAATTTTTCTATCTAATTGACTACCAACTTGGTGTCAATCATCTTATAATATAAGAATTTTTCCACAAGGAATTTTTTAGTACTAGCATATTCTAGCTTGTGCTTCTTGTCTAATGCCTCCCACAATAGTTTTGATGTATTGTAAGCATTGTAATAGACATTATACAAAGTGTCCTCAAGACCACTAAGTATATAATTACGACACAGGAAGTCCAAATGCATCCATACTTTCTTTGCAACTTCTGTTCAGGAGTTACAGGGTAATTAGACAATCTTCCTTCAAAATATGAGCAAGATTTAGTGTGTTAAGATAGAAGATCATCTTCTGTTTCCATCTCTTGAAATTGTCTCCCTTGAATTTCTTTGGTTTTTCAGCATGAGGTTTGACAATGTGCAATCCAATGATGGTAGAAGTAGCAACATTGGTGGAGGAGTTTGCAGCCATCAGTTCAAATATATAAATTATCTTCAGATTGTTGGGGAAAATGGTATATATACAATTGAATACACTAACAAACTGATTACACCTCAATTACTAGAAACAATACTCTCAATGTATGATATTCAAACTCAAAACATAGTCGCGACATGCTTCTGGTAAGCGCTATCTTGAAAACGATTATTCATTCTGCACGGGCTGCAAGCAGACTACAACAATCATCTTAATAGGATACAACGACTAACTCTGGTAGAACTGCAACCTCAAACTACTCGGATTTGATAGAACTCTTGGATACTTGCTCTCAACTCACCTCAAGAACAAAAGAAAGAAAGAAAGAAATAAAGAAAGAAAGAAGAGAACTCTTCAATTTGGATGAAGAACCATAGGCTAGCAACTTGGTAACTCTCCAAATTATAAAATAAAATCAAATAGATACAAAAATTAAAACATTTGTCAAATTTAAATCAATTGAGTTGTTAATTGGTAAAATCAACAATTGAAAAAACTACAAATTCAACTTTCATACATGTTAAATTTGTACATGAAACATCATTTTAATTTGAAGTTTCAATTCAATTTGAAACTTTCTAAACAATGAATTTAATCTACACAATTAAATTCATTTTATGTTTCAAATCTTCACCAAACTTTCACTTTCTTTCACTATATATATCCAACACTTCCAAATTTATTTGTAAAGTTACAGTAATCTCAAACTAAATCTAAATAAAAAATAAATACTAGGCATGTAGTTGGACCCACTCTCGAAATTATTGAAAACAAAAACAAATACATTTTGTAAATGAAAATTGAAATAAACTAAATTAGCAAAATTAGAATGAAAGGATCTCATCAATAAAATAAAATGAGTGAGGGTCAATTATTTGAAAGTAAACCTCCATTCTACTTTTACCTTTCATTGTATTTCTTACTAAGGGTTTTAAAAAGAAAATGACACCATACTTCGTTTGTGTAGAATCTTAAAAGTTTGAGACAGTTAAAATATAATTATTTATTAATAGTTATGAATATGTTTAATCTTTTTGGTTATTTGTTTACTCTCTCTCTCATAGTCATATATGAGCATGAACTTTTTTCAAGTAATTTGAGCATATTCCTATATTAGATATATAGTATGTTGAGGGCTAAATATTATGCTTTAATTTTTTAATATTTTTATGCCTTAAAACATATCAACTATGTTTCTTATTTATGAAGGCAAATACATAACTTTAGTTCTTTGCAAGACAAAGTTTAATATATCAAAATTATTCATCCATGGGGTAGTGGGTCTCTAGAATATTTTTGGGTAATAAAAAAAAAATCACTTTTTTTCCTTCTAAAACAATTCACTTTCCTTGGGTTTGTTAACTGCTGCAAATAGAAATTCCCATGTGAGAAAAGGTAATTAAGTTTTTGGACTCAAAAATACACTTGTGTAAAAATAATAAAAAATAATAATAATTTAGAACCATTTGGTAACTATTTAGATTTTGTTAAATAAATATTTAGTTTTTTTCTCAAAATTAAGTCTATAAACACATCTTCCATCGTCTCTAAGTTTTTTTTTTTTTTTTTTTTTGACTTTGTTATCTATTTTCTATCGATGTATTCAAAAATCAAGTTAAATTTTGAAAACTATAGAAATAATTTTCAAAAATCCTGTTTTTGTCTTTTGGAATTTAACAAGGAATTTTTGTGTTTTTTTTAAAAAACTAAAAGTGAGAAATATAATTGAAATTTTAGGAAGAAACCGATCTAAATTTTGAAACATAAAAATAAAGATGAAATTATTATCGACATAACCTTAATTACCTAGATATTTTAATTACTTTCATTTATATGCGTGTGTATGAGATCGTTAGATAAATAATAGGTTCCTATACTATAAAAAAAATCTAATAGATCCTTAAATTTTTATTATTGTGTTTGGACGTGATCATTGAACTTTAAAAAAATTTTAACTTTCAATTTTTCCTTAAAAAATTTTAATTTTATGTAATAGATTTTGAACTGTTCGAAATTTTTAAAAAAATTACAAAACTATTGAACACAAAATTTAAACTCGAACATTCTAGATACAAGATTTAATTTCACGTCTAACATTTCGTTGTTTTTAAAAATGTTGAATATACTAGAACCTAATTAAAGTACAAATGACCTATTTGATATTTTTAAAGTTCAAAGCTGAGTAGATGCAAAATTGAAAATTGAAAATTGTATTATATATTAATATGGAAATTTAGAGACTAAATCTGTAATTTCAAATATATACTTTTTAGTTGTCATCTTCCTCTTGAAGTTTTGGATTAATTTGTATTAGACATCTAAATTGAAAAGTGTATGTATGGTTTGATAATGGTTTTTTCTGAAAAATGGTAAGCTTATTTAGTGTGTGTATATATATAATATGCAAAGTTTTTACAATTTTTACCTTGCATTTAGGGGGAAAAAAAAGAAATATATTTACTAAATCATTTATTGGATTTTTTTAGCAAATTTATTAAGTTGATTTTTTGGAATATTCTTTTTTTTCTTTCTTTTTCAAACATAGACAGAAATGTTATAAAATAATTTGACTTTTATTTGTAGTTAAAAAGGGAAAATTTGAGTAATGAAAGTTCAAAATAAATGGAACTTTCGGTTGATAACAGCAAGTTTGATGATCTTTTAAAACCGACCAATTAAAATTGTACCCCACACGTGCAAACCTGATCTTCGAATCCGATATTTTTTTTTCCAAATATTATTTTTTAAAACTCTTATATACAAAGAAAAAATTAATTAATGTAATAAAAGGAAAGAGTGGCCAACCCCACGTGCACGTGCCATGACAAAAAAAAAAAAAAAGGCAATTTGAATTTTGGCATAAAGATAGCTCACGTGCAAGAGATCTACTCATAGTCATAGGTTAGATTTGTGTAATTGTTAAAAGAGTTGAGTTTATATTTGACATATGGCTTTTAATTGCTTAAGACTAAGAATTTATTAGACCCTTTGCAAAAAAGAATATATATATATATTAGTATGTTATGCAAATTTACTCATTTGAACGTATCTAGTTTGATGAACAAGAGAGATTAACTTGTACATAGCTCAACTGATTTAGATATATAAGTTAATTTGAACATAATTCAACTAGTTTAGACATATATCATGAATCAAAAGGTCTAAGATTCGAATCTTCATCATCATAAATTAAACTAAAAAAATGAACAAGAAATTATTATTAAATCACCCACTCTATGATTGTTGAATTAAAAAAAGATCGATGAACCTCATTAATGTAAATTGGTGCATTAATATTATTTAACAAAAAAAAGAAATAAGTCGAAGTCATAGGTTAGTCCTTAACTTTCTAGATTTTTGTCTATTTTATTCCTATAATTTCGATTTCGTGTCTAATAGGTCTTTGATACATTCAACGATATATTTTTAAATTAATAAATTTATTAGACATAAAATTGAATTTTGTCTAATAGAACATCAAACTTTCAATTTTGATAAGTTTGTGAATTCTTAAAAATATTGAAGAGATCAATGACCTATTAGACATGCAATGACTTATTAGATACAAATCAAAATTTTAAGATTGTATTATATATCTTTTAAGATTTGGAGACTTATTAAATACAAAATTCAGAGACATATCCAACATTCAAAGGTTGAAAAATTAAGCTTTATCATCTCACTTAATTATAGATATTTATTTTTCACAAACGAAATGCAAATGTGTTGTTTCTCTTAAACTCTTTTAATATTTGATTGATTTGATCAATAATGGAAATTAACTCATCATTTAATTTATTTATATCGGTCATTGATTTGGATATAGATTGAAATGATGATAGGTCTTTATATTAGCAATTCACATGCACTCTATTAAATTAATACCCCTTTTCTTTATATTAGCCGAAAATGAAATTATAATTTCTTTATATTAACTTATCTTATAAATTATATTTAATATATTGACATGGTTTGATATAATAGGGTGGTAAATAATTTTTTTTAAGAAAACAAAGCCACAAACAAACTACAGAATTACATTATGAGACAATAACAAAGAAAACTACTCTAATTAAAAAGAAACAATGAGAGAAGACACATGTTCCTCCAATGAAATTAGGACAGAAAATTGTAGCAACGTTTTATACGAGAGAAGTAGATCATTCTTTCCCTTTTTAAAATTTATAATATTATTATCTAGAAAACTTTAAAACATGGGATTTTTAATAGCCTTCATACTTATAAGATTTTTATATCTGAAAGATGAATAAAGCCTGATTAACAAATAAATTAATATCAATTAATCATTACTATTAATTTAATTTATTATTAAAATATAAATATATTGCTTAGACTTGATAAATTCCAACTAATATATTTATCATTGATATTTTATATTATCTCAACTATCTAATATAAATTTTGTTATTAATTATTAATATTCTGATCCATTTATATTTACTTCATTATTTTTATTAATTAAATAATGTTTAATTAAAATTTTTATTTATTGATATTTTAAATAATTAAATAATTGATCAATATAATAATATATTAAATAATTAAATTTAATTATGACTACCTTAATTGTTTTCTTACATTCAATTAATAATCATTTAGTTTTAATTTCTATATTTAAAATTGGTAAATCAAACATATTTATTTAACTTTCAGATATTAATTATCATACAAATTTAAATAAAGACATTAATTATTCCGATCATTTAAATTTCACATCTAATATCTATATCTATAAAACAATATCTACCATACAAACCACTTAAAAGAGAGTTCAAAGGGGGAAAAAAAATTGGTCAAACGTCAAAGAGGGAGGGAAGTGAGATGAGAAAGTGCGTGGGTGCCGCACGTGGGGATTGGACTGGCTTTTTGTCAGTCAGAATTCTGAATCCCCACTTCTCATTCCCAATTGCCCCTTCCATTTTTAATTATTTACTAAATCCACCCACCTCACCATCACTTCTTTTCCTTTCCTTTCCTTTTCTTTTCCTTTCCATTTTTTTTATATAATAATAAGATTTAAGTATTGGGTTTTTTTTAGGGATAATTTCATTTGAAAGACTCAAATGAAAAATGAACACCTGTAAAGAATGTAATGAAAAATGACATTTTGCTTATATATGATTTTACCAATTCGTATCCGAGATGCACCTCACACCTGCCAATACCATGCTTGATGCTAATGCAACGACTTGTAATTCGTTTATTTAAAAACAAAAACACTAAATTCATCAGATTAAGACATTTTTTTTAACTGCATAAGATGTTCATTCAATTCATTTAAACATCGACAACTTTATTTTCTATTAATATTATTAATAATAAAATTTGTCCAAAAGACATATTATCAATAATAAATAATAATACCTCCGACCTTTAGAACTTCAGTGCATGTCAATTATGTTAAAGCTATATTCATCTTTTACCGTGATAACTAGCTCTAAAGTATTGTTGTTTTTTTAATCACATAATCAACACTTTAAGCCAGCCCATTGCGATAATTTTCAAAATAGAAACTAAAAGTAAAATTATCATCAAATAAACTCCAAAATTTTGATTTTTTGGTAATTTCTATACAAATAAGAACAAGTTCATATTCAAAAATCAAGTAAATTTAGCGAAGAGAGACAACCAGAACAAGCTTATGAGTTATGAGATATGCCTACAAAATGGAAATAAGTGAAATCAACCAGTAAAGAGAGCATTATTACACATCTATTCTCAATTTAATTCTATTCAATTGAATCAATTATCCTTCAGTTCCAACAAGTATTGTATTAAATTATCAATATAATTCTTTAGAGTTTAATTCTGAACATACACATCATAATGAAGATGAGATTGAAACTCACTTTCTTCAAGGCTTCTGCGCAGAGAACATGATGAAAGATTGCTGCATTTTACTTGAATAGTTAATCAGACCGCAGGATTTGCACAAATCCTCTATTTCTTCCTCTGTTAAGTAGCCAAAATTCTGAAAAGCACGCTGCAGTACACAAACTTATAACGCTCACAAGTCCATCTTCATAACCAAGAAAATGTGAAAATCATTGCATCCTTAGAATTAGAGGAACCTAGAATCTTATCAGTCATTAAAATGCAATTGTTTATCATAAGATGGTTGGCAGCAATTTTACATTCTTGTTTTGGGTCTTGGGATCGGTTGGTATTTGAACAATTGATGGATTATGACAGGATTCAGGATTATTCATAGTATAGATGTCGGTATCTATAAAATGATGGAGGTCATTTAGATCCTCCTCTCCAAGAAAAAGATTGTGTTCACCAACCAGTAGTTTCTTTTCCATAATGTAGTTTGCTTGACTAGAAAGAAATAGGAGAATATTGGTTGGACTATGTAGGTCGTGAAAATTTGGGTTTTGGATTAATTTGTGCAATTATGAGAATGTTGGTTGCACCGATTGATAAACAGAAATCTTATTTATGGTTCTGATAGAACCTCAATTATTTATCCACTGTTTTGGCCCCAAAATAGCCAAGGAAGGTCGAGTTCTCCCCCTCAATACAACCTTAAGCTTTTACAAGATAAAAAGATGTCTCTCCTCCTCTATATTCCTATCTTTTATACTAATTTGTTATCTCCCTCTCTACTAACAAACTTCCCCACTACTAACCGATTTGTTATAGATTTGGTGGTTCCCTCTAATTAATTTGATTCTTTTCCCAATTTACATTTGAGCCCCTCTCTCTATTCTTCCTTTTGCCCTTTCTTTCATACCTTTTAAATATGGGGGGTCTATCATTACCCTCCCCCCAAAGCACCACCTTGTCCTCAAGGTGAAAATCAGGGAACTGTTCAGCCAATTGAGCTCCTCCTTCCCAAGTTGCATCTTCTACTGGTAGGTCTTCCCATTGTATAAGCACTTCGAAGTCATTTGGTGAAGATATTGTTGAACCAATCTTCCTAACTCACAAGACTGCCAATGGTTTTGGTTGTTTCCCCAAGGACCCTATTGTTGGTGAGGAGAATCGTGGTAACATGATCCCTTCTGCCCTTCTTAGTTGTGAAACATGTATCACTGGATGTATGGAGACATTGTGGGGTAGATCAAGCTTATATGCCACAGGTCCGATCTTTTGAATTACCTGAAAGGGTCCAATGTAATGTGGTGCTAGTTTTGGATGCTTGTGCACCAGCAATGATCCTTGGTGATAGGGCTTGAGCTTGATGTAAACTCAATCAGATACTTCAAAGTTTACCTCTCTTATTTTTGAATCTGTTAGGGCCTTCATTCTTTGTTGTGTTGCTTCTAGTGTTTTCTTCAGTTGTTTGAGCATCTCGTCCCTGTTTTTAAGTAGGACATCAACTTTTCCTACTGTGGCATTCCCTTGTGTGTAATAGACGATAGTAGGTGTTGGTCTACCATACAATACCTCATAAGGAGTACGTTTGATGGCTGTGTGCTAGGATGTATTGTAATTATATTCAGCCCATGCCAGCCATTTGTGCCATTGTGAAGGGTTCTCCATAGTAAAGCACCTTAGGTAAGCCTCTAAGCCTCTGTTGACAACTTCTGTTTGCCCATCTGTTTGTAGGTGGGATGAGCTTCTCTTGAGTTGTGTTCCCATCAATTTAAACAATTCTTCCCAAAATAGGCTTGTAAACACCTTATCGCTGTCAAAAATAATGCTCCTAGGTACTCCATGCAAACATACGATCTCCTTCATAAATAAAGTAGCCATTGTTGCTGCTGTATAAGGGTGGTGAAGGGCAATGAAATGTGCATATTTGGACAGCCTGTTGACCACTACCAAGACTGAGTTGTAACCCTCTGATTTTGACAGTCCCTCCACAAAGTCCATGCTGATATCTTGCCAGGCGAGCTCGGGTATTGGCAAAGGTTGGAGCAGCCCAGCAAGGGCTAAGGGAAAATACTTGGCTTACTGGCAGATAGAACAGTCCCCTACAAAAGCCCTTACCCTTGTCTTCATTCCTGTCCAGAAAAATTCCTTTTTTAGCTGTTGGTACATCTTCACTACCCCATTGTGTCTCCCAATTGGATTGTTGTGAAACTCTTGTAGGAGTAATGGAATGGTAGGTGATTGAGGTGGAAGTACAATGCGTTGCTTATACAATAGAAGTTCCCCTTGCAGTGTATATCCCTAGGGGTGTGGTAGCTCTGCCCGAATGTTGTCCCTTATTGCCCTTAGTTCTTGATCTTGCTCAACTTGACTTGTGAATATCTCCTGATTCAGGGCATGTAGTACACCTGTCTCTTATACACATCTAGATGTGTATAAGAGACAGCTCTGCCCGAATGTTGTCCCTTATTGCCCTTAGTTCTTGATCTTGCTCAACTTGTCGTGAATATCTCCTGATTCAGGGCATGTAATACACCTGTCTCTTATACACATCTAGATGTGTATAAGAGACAGGTGTATATCCCTGGGGTGTGGTTGCTCTGCCCGAATGTTGTCCCTTATTGCCCTTAGTTCTTGATCTTGCTCAACTTGACTTGTGAATATCTCCTGATTCAGGGCATGGCGTACCTGTCTCTTATACACATCTAGATGTGTATAAGAGACAGGCCATGACTATGGCAATTAGTTCCCTTTCGTAGGCAGCCTTGAGTCGATGTGTAGGTGGGAGTGCCTTGCTGAAATAAGCCACTGGTCTTCCTTCTTGCATCAGGACTGCCCCAACTCCTACCCCAGAAGCATCTGCTTCAATTATGAAAGTTTGATTGAAATCAGAAAGCTTGAGGGTGGGTAGTTGGGTCATGTGTTGTTTCAAGGTTTCGAAGGCTGCCTGAGTATTTTCATTCCACTCCAATCTATCCTTCTTGAGCTACTGTGTTAGAGGGAAGGCTAACGAACCATATTGAGGTACAAACTTGCGATAATAGCCTGTTAGCCCAAGGAATCCCTTGAGTTGCTTGACGGTTGTAAGTGTTGGCCATTGGAGCATAGCTTCCACCTTTGAAGGGCCTGCTGCTACACCTTTTTCTGATATGATATGCCCCAGATAGTCTATTTGCCTTGCCCCAAACGTACACTTCTTAAGATTGGCCACGAATTGGTTGTCTTCCAAAGCTTGCAATACCACGGATAAATGATGCACATGATCACATAAAGAAGAGCTGTAGATTAAGATATCATCGAAGAATACTAACACAAATTTTCTTAAGTAAGGGTGCAAGAGGTCGTTCATTACCGATTAAAAGGTGGATGGAGCGTTTCTCAGACCGAATGACATGACTAAGAACTCATAGTGGCCTTCATGAGTTCGAAATGCGGTCTTGTGTATATCTGAGGGAGCCACTCGGATCTGATGATACCCTGACTTCAAATCAATCTTCGAGAATACCCGTGCACCAACCAACTCATCAAGGAGTTCTTCAACCATTGGAATAGGGAAGTTATCTGGAACTGTCACTTGATTCAAAGCACTATAATCGACACAAAACCGCCAGCTACCATCCTTCTTTTTCACTAATAACACCGGACTTGAAAAAGGACTCACACTAGGCTGAATGATTCCAGCAGTAAGCATGTCTTCTACCAGCTTCTCAATTTCGTCCTTCTGGAATTGTGGGTACCTATACGGCCTCACTTTCACTGGTCTTGCCCCTGGTTTGAGTTGAATGTGGTGTTCATGGTGTCTCATAGGTGGCAACCCTTCTACTGGACTGAAAACGGCTTGGTGCCTCTCCAAAATGTCTTGTATTTCCCGTTGCAGCTCAGTTATTGACCTTATTTCTCCACTTTTTTCAGAGGTCATGAGGGAGATTAGCTCGAGAAGGATACCTTGGCCTTCTCCTTTTACCAACTTCATCATTGTCTTCAGTGAAATTTGTGACCTCATCAAGCTACAGTCACCCTGCAAGTGGACTCTCCAATCACCTACTTGGAATTCTATCTCGGTCATTCCCCAGTCACATTCAACACGTCCTAAGGTCATCAGCCATTGCACTCCTAACACTACATCAGCACTACCCAGAGGCAAAGGAAAAAAGTCATTGATGATAGTTAAGTTTGGAAGGTTAAGAATTACTCCCTTGCAAATGCCCTTTGTCTTCACTGATACCCCTGTTCCTAACATTATTCCATAACTCGTTGTTGGCGTCTGTGGTAGTTGCAGGGCTGATACTAACTTGTTGTCAATGAAATTGTGTGAAGCACCACTGTCAATGAGGACAATCACATCCTTATCTCCTATAGCTCCCCTGACTTTGATCGTTCGAGGTGAGTCGATCCCGGCAAGAGAGTTTTAAGGATAGCTTTGCTTCTTGTTCGTTCTTTTCCATCACCATCGATTATAAGGTAGTTGTCATGGGCATCTCGGCCTCCTCTGCTTCGTTCACTGCTTCCGTATCATCATCCCCCTCTTCCTCGTCATGGTAAAGGAAAATGCTCAACTCTTTCTTTTTACATCGATGCCCTGGTGTATATTTTTCCTCACAACGGTAACAAAGTCCTTTGTCTCTTCCATCTCCCTGTCGGATAAGCGCTTGAAAGCTCCAGTCGTGAACGGATTTCCGTTGACATCCTTTAAGGTAACAGAGTTTGAAGACGTACCAGAAAGCCGGGTCAGATTGAGAGAGATCGTCCAAGCAGCTGCGTGCGTGTTCTGATTCGGGTTGGGGCCGGTTTGACCCGTGACCGTGTTAGATCCCGAGTTCGAGGATGCGTTTGTTGATTTTGCAGGATTCGGGTTGCCCCACTTCTTTCTTCTGGCCTTCTCCATGTTTCTCATCTTCTCTTTCAGCCCAATCAACTTAAACATTCTCATTTCGACTTGGATGTCTTCCTTCAGCCCACTAACGAACTTGCTTTCTAATGTTTCATCAGATAGGTCTTTCAACGGTTCTGAAAGCTGCTCGAATCGCCGCCGGTAAGCTCGCACACTGCCATCCTGTTCAAGGTGAGAAACAGAGCCCTCCGGTCCTCTTCCTTGACTGGTAAGAATCGTAGCAATAGTTATTCCTTAAATTTGGCCCATGTATCCATCGCAGTCCTTTCTTCCTCCCATTGGTGCCACTCCAAAGCTTCTCCTTCTAAACACAAGATTGCAGCCTCGATTTTGTCCTTCTCTGATAACCTATTCACAATAAAATACCTCTAGACTCTATGGAACCATCCCATTGGATCCTCGCCTGGTTCTCCTTTGAATATTGGTATTTCCAGCTTTCTCAATCGCATATCGAACAAGGGCACCTCCCTTCTTTCTCCCTTTTCCTCACTTGCCGGTTGCTTGTCTTTATCAGTCACTGTTCTTTCTGATGAATCCGACCCCATCTCCTTGGTTGTTTCTGATTTCTTTGACCAAACCTCCAATGCTCGTATCATCTTCTGCTCCATTGACTCTCCTAGTGCTTCGATTTTCGCTGTCAACAAGCTCTCCGTGATTTGTTGCATTTCTCTGAACCTTTGATCCATTCTGTTCTCCATTCCAACTTGAAGCAAGGTAAGTTGTTCTTCCATAGCTGTTAATCTTGCCTCCATCTTCTTCACCATACCCTTTTCCCACGAATCGGATAGCTCTGATACCAAATGATAGAACCTTAATTATTTATCCACTGTTTTGGCCCCAAAATAGTCAAGGAAGGTCGAGTCCTCCCCCTCAATACAGCCTTAAGCTTTTACAAGATAAAAAGATGTCTCTCCTCCTCTATATTCCTATCTTTTATACTAATTTGTTATCTCCCTCCCTACTAACAAACTTCCCCACTACTAATTGATTTGTTATAGATTTGGTGGTCCCCTCTAACTAATTTGATTCTTTTTCCAATTTACATCTGAGCCCCTCTCTTTATTCTTCCTTTTGCCCTTTCTTTCATACCTTTTAAATATGGGGGATCTATCAGGTTCCAAAAGATTAAATAGTTAGAATCTCTAGTAAATATTGACACTCAGTCCAATGAAACTGAAAATTATAAGCCAGCAAGAAGTTCAATCTACCAATTAGGAAGCTAGCTTGTTTACTTTATTGCGAGTTATTTGAAATTATGCAAGGACGGACTTCGTGTATGCAAATGCGTGATAACCAAGTCCTAGACCCGAGAAATATCAAGAAGATAACACAAATGTTTATCATAGCTGCTTCTTGATAACTAGTGAAATTAAATTTTCTACTAATAGATATCCTTAAGTATAAGGATGGCACAGGATAGATTAAGAGTATACCTCTCTCGAAAATCTTATGTACCAGGGAGTAGATGAAGTGTACCGCAAAAAAGTGGTTCCCACAAATACTCCACCACTCCGCATTATACGAGTGATCTCAGCAATCTGATAAGAGTCAAAGAAAACCATTACTAAAACTAGAAGAAGCAGAAAAAGATTAACCTTACGGTGATCAGAACAGGGAGAACCTGAGCTGAAGATATCATAAATGGATGCGTCGTTGCTATAAATATATAAAAATACCCAGGAGCTAATTCCTAAATATTTCAACTAAAACTTCCTGAACGAATGTGTTCAAGAAGACGCATCAAAATTCCAATTGGCCAGTAGAACCTGCTGTTGTTTTAGACACAACAACGTATATTGTTTCATATGAATTGAGTCCATCATAACTACTGTGAAGAGTAAGCTTTGATCACTTCCTTTTAATGGACCAAGTACCAAGAGGAATTGGGGCAAGGGCAAGCATGGAGAGAAAACTTTAAATGATTTCAATCATATATTGCTGGTTAAGAAGAGAATTTCAATCATGAATGTAACGGGATGAATTCAACGACTCAACAGTGGTATTCTGTAACCTGGTTGAGTTCAGCGGATCATGACTACTGGTAGGGAATCGAATAATTGAATATGATCCTACAAGACAAAATGCTTACAGCATTGGAAGGAGATGGCCAACAATGCAAAGCTGCACCAGCATGGACAGCATCCACAGATCCTGATGAAAAGGGAAGCCTAGAGATATCTGCCCTCACAAGAGCAAGATTGCTGCATATTTTGCAAAAGAGGATGAGCTAATTAGGATATCCTTCCTTTTTTACAAGTGAAGAGAACTTAATACACAAGCCAGCAGAGTATAACAATGATTGCAGTTCTAAGGACTTAATGAAGAAAAAATAAAAGTCAAACTAAAATTACCTGTTCAAGAGAGTAGAATCTTTCTTAATGAAATCATAACATTGAAGGAGCATATTCTCAGAAAAATCAAGTGCAATTACACCTGAGAAAGACCCAGATTTTGCAAATTTTCTGGAAAACAAACCACTACCACAGCTTGCATCCACTAAAAGACCTCCTTCAACAGATTTAAAATACTCCATGGCCATTTTAAACTGCAATAGTGTATAGATACAGAAAATATATCAGCCTATATTCACTTTATCCAAGGAAATGAAAAGGCTATACGCCTAATACCAAGGTAACTTATGTAACATTATAATAAGACTTCCTTTCCTTCACGAATAACCTTCGCACATTTGAATGGTAGTGTTATTATTGAGAAGGTATCAACCCATATTCACATTCTCCAAAGAAATGAAAAGGTTATATATCGAATACCAAGGTAGCCTGTGTAACATTGCAAATAGACTTTATTTTCTCCCCGAATAATCTTTTGAATTGCATTAAAATATCAATGTAAAAGCTTCTTCCATTTGCATGGTAGTGTTATTATTGAGAGGGAGCATACTTCTTCATCAAGGCCAGGGAAACCACTTCGGTTGAAGTTTTGACGCCATCCTCTTTCATATAGAAACGAAACAAGTGGACTCCTACAAAGTTAAAAAATCAGAAGAAGTTCAGAATTATCTCCTTGCGAGGGGAAAATGGAGATAATACTGTACTCCTCCCTTTAACTAAACTAATGGGTGACATCAACTTAACACATAAAGATGAAACAAATTAGGAGAACTCAGAAGTGAATTATACAGAGAAGAAAAAATGAAGAGGAAATATCAAACAGATACCGAAACAGCTCAGTCCCCCCAGGTTTGACTTCAACATATTCTTTCATTCCAGAAGTAACCGTGAGATCTAAAAAGATGTTTTTGCTGGTATACGTCTTATTGCATCTTCTACACTTGAAACCAGACCTATAAATAGCTGGCCTGCAAATTTTCCACTTCATCCAGATCAAATTATAATGTAATGTAACAATACAAATTTCAAAAGTTGGTAGACATCCCAATTAGTCAACTTACAAATTTAAACCCGGTGGACCTTTTCTCAACAATGGCTCATAACAAACCGGACATGAAAACACGTCAATTTTCGAATTCTGATCCTGTTGAATGCCTAAATCCTGATAGCAACATAAAATAATAGTAACTTAAAATTCAATCTAGATGAGTTACAATTACAAATTAAACAAAAATTTCCCTAACAGTCAATCACAGGATGGAAAATCACAGTACAATTCAACTTCAACGCACAATAGGGATTCATTTTAAAACAATAACATAAAAAAGGGGAATTATAAACGATAATAGGAACAAGAAAGATAAGGTGAAGCATACCGACTCAAGAACGAGTCCCGAGCTCGCTCGAACGGTAGAGAAGAAAGAACGACGAGTGGAGAAACGAAGAGGAGACCGAAATCGGATGTCGCGAGAAAGAAAATGGCGATTGTTGTATGAAGTTTGAGAAGGAAAGAAAGTAGCTACCGCCATGAAAATGGATTTAGAGAGTTCCTCTGAACTCTGTTTCTTCTTCTTCCCCCTTTCACCAGCTAAATTAATTAACTGCCTTTTGGTGACGTCGATTCTTTATATATTAATAATCTCTAAAATTTGGACGTTAATGGTTTTTTCTTTTTAATTCTGTGTGAACTTTTTTTTTTTTAATTTTTTTTACCGTTGTTTTTTTGTTTTGAGAAAATGAATTTTTTCTCGTGTTTTATAGGGTACTAATTTTATAAAAATCTTTTCTTTTCAAAACAAAATTAAAAAAGTATTTAATAAGACTTAACTTTTAGTAAATATATAATTAAATTTTATATTCTTCACATTATTTTTTATTGCTTCAACGTCAAATTCTTTTATTTGATAAAACTATGAAATTTTTATGTGTAATAGATTTGAGAGTTCAAAATTTTTACTTTAAAAAATATTAAACATAAGATTAAAAGTTTACTGATTTATTATAAATTTTTATAGAATATAAGTATTGAATATAAAATTCTAGGTCTTAAAAATTTATTAGATACATCTTATAATTTAGAGATTAAAGAAATTAAACTTGTAATTATTAGCTATTCAACCTTCAAATTAATGACAAACGATTTTACTATAGGTTTTTTTTTAATTAAAACAAGTCTATAGCCAAAAATAAAAATAGTAAAATAAAATTGAAAAGCATTTTTATGAAACCAAATGTTCCACGCGGCACCACGCGCTCCACGGCCTGAATGTGATATAAATATTAATCATATATATGTGTGATTTAAAATATCAATCGCTCCTTTATTTTTTTATTTTTTTATTTTAAGCATTTATCACTTAGTCCTTGTTCATTAGGATTAGGAGAGATTTAATTTTAGTTATTGTATTTTCAAATAAAAATTTGGTTTTTATATTATTAATAATTTCAAATTTATTCCGTCAAAGTTAAATTGTTATTAAACTTGGTACAATAATATTTTTTTAAAAAAATTGATCAAATAATAATAATAAGGGCAAATATCAATTTACACTCCTAAATTATGGAGTTTGTATCAATTTAAACCCGAAACTAATAATTATATCCTTTGAATTTTGGATTGTATCAATTTAAACCCAAATAAAGAATTGTATCAATTTAAACTCTAAATTTTCATAAGTGCATCAATTTAAACCTTGAACTTTTATGAGTATATAAATTTAAACTCTAAACTTGTATAAGTGTGTCCAAATAAAATATAATAGAGAGTTTAAACTGATACAACTACGAAAGTTTAAAGTTTAAATTGATAAATTTATAAAAGTTCAAAGTTTAAATTGATATAATTATTAGTTTGAGGTTTAAATTGATACAACTCCCAAAGTTCAGAGTCTAAATTAGTTTATGGTTTAAATCGATACAACCCCAAAGTTTAAGGGTATAAACTGATATTTTCTCTAATAATAATAATAATAATATAAGAAGATATAATGTCAATATGGATAGAAAGGTTGAGGTTCGATAAAAATATAACTATTCCTAGAAAGATTATAAAAATAAAGATAATTATTAGGTACAACTTAGGTTAAACCTAATTTCATACTCCCCTCTCCTTTACATTAAAAGAAAATTAAAAAATTACTTTTTTAAAAAATAAAATAAAAAGTGTCACATGACATTTTTATTGGGTGTTGTCAGGTTGCACAAAATATGGGCGCAGCCATCATATACCTAAATTTTTCCTAAAAGTAAAAAGTTCGAAAAATAGTGTTGATTGATCAACAAGCATTTTACACTTTATTGATGAGTTAAAATAGTCATTATTAGCTAAAATGGTCGTTGTTGATATATTATATATTTTTTCATATTAATGGCATTTTGTTGCGTTTTTCTTATGCTTCCTTGATATTTTATGATAATAAAAATGTCAATTCTCCTCTTCTATCGATGTCAAACGATAGTAAGTTAATTATGTTCAGTTTTAGTTGAAATTTGTCCATTTAAAAAGTTATTATTTTCATTAACATTAATCGGTCAATAATTAAATATGGAGTAAACTTGCAACACATGTTTAAGTTGACATCTCAATTTGATGATTTTTTTTTTAAAAAAAAAAGAAAAAATCTATAGTGAAAATTATACAACATGTCAAATTTGTGTGTATCCTATAACCTTTGGTTTTCCCCAAGCTCAGAAATAAACTTGTAGAGTCGATTTGAAGTGGGGAAAAAAAGTTTCAATTACTTAGTACCCATAAGTAAACTTTGTAATTTCGACTAATTTCATCACAGTAAATTAGAACATTTACGGCCCGTTAATTATATTTCTGTTTTTTATTCTTGATTTATATTTTTCAAGATATATACTTATTTGATAATCATTTTCGCTTCTTAAAATGGGGTGAGTTTGAAACTTAAAAGAATCAAATCATTTTCTTTCTATTTTTTTAATCGGCCATATTTATATTTACATTTTTTTATTTTTTATTTTTCAATACATATTTTTTAAAATTTTAATTTTTTGCAATATGTATAGTTACATATCATTTGCTTCATTTCTTAATTTTGTATTGTATTTGTATATTTATATATTATTTGAATGATAAATTTTAAATTTTATATATATATATATATATATATGAAGAGTCGAACATTTGACTTTTAGATTAATAATACAAGCTTTATGACAATTGAACTAGTTTCGTTTTGAATATAAATTTTATCATATATATATAATTTATACATAATATTTAATGTTTTCTACACAATATTTATATAGCAATATAATTGATTTGGATATGAGTTGATACTATTTAAGGTAAAGGCCTTGAGTGACAGAAAACATTATACGTCCAATTCTGGACGTGTCAATATTTGAAGGATATAAACATTTTTATTGTTCTTATTAATTTTACATTGAGGTTGATTTGTATTAGATAATGTAAGTCTTTAATAAATTTTTAATACGTTTGGATGCATATTATGTATTTTTATATTATATTATTAAATTATATTCAAACCTTAAAATGGAGAAAATAAATCAAAGTAAGCTTAGCCTAGTGGTATTGACATACCTCCAATTTGAGAAGTCGACGGTTGAATCTCCTACCCATAATTATTATACTAAAAAAAGGAAAAAAATAACAATAAACAATAAATAGTTATATCAACCGAGAACGTTCAGATCTTATATTTCACTTGATAAAATTTCAAAATTATGTTGGGTCATTGGCATATTTATTAATTACAAATGGTGTGGTGTTATTGGTGAACTATCCATTGTGTACTTGAAAAAAAAGATTGATGTGATTATACATAAATGTCATCGTGTAGTCACATGAATACTAACATCTCATATCACACATAGTTCAATTGATGAAGTTGCGTATTTTTCTTGTAAGGATTAAACGTGTCTCATAAAGACTTAACCTCTAATAAGAGATTATTAAATTTCAAGTTTAATCTTTATATTCACTTAATTGATTTGAAAATTTTGATCCATATGGTAGAATACTTGGACTATATTATAATCTCACTAATTTGATTTTTTTTATTAGATAATTTATATTTAAGACATTTCTCTTTTAAATAGTGATTATTAAAGAGAGATTACACCATTTAAATTGAGATTTAGTGGAAAGTTAACTATTCTAATTAAAAAGAAATTCTTAAAAAAAAAACAATTAAAAGAAATTCAATAGAATTTGTTCATTTTAATTGTTAAAAAACTACATCGAGAATAATTTCTTATGAAAACTCAATCTTTGCATATTCACCCCAAACCCCACAAAATGTAGTAGTTGTTTCACGAGATGGAGAATTAAAATGAGAATGGGATGAGCCTCTATCTCCATCCTATCCTAAAAATATTATCGTGACTTTGTATTTTGTTGTACAAAAAACGTCTCATACTATTAGAAGTAATTGTTCTTACTTATATACCAGAGAACTTCTCCTTACCTAACTAATGTAAAGACCTATTTAGATGGACTAAAGAAAAAAGTGTTTTAAAAGAATCATTTTTATTTAAACTCTCTTGATAAAAACAATTTAAAATACATTTTAGAAGTGTTTCAAAAGCTATTTTGGTTGTTTGTCAAATATTTTAATTTTTTCGAAATTACCTATTTTTAAAATTAAACAGTTGAAAAATTAAACCAAACACACCTTAAGACTTTGAACACACCCTAATAGTAAGAAGTTTAAAACTCTACACCCTTAAATTAAACAAATAAAGAGAGCGAGAGAGATGAGATTTGAATCTTTTAACAATGTTTTTGATATTTAAAATCTCGAAAGCCCAAGCCCCCTTCTTTCTTACTAAAACATGTAACTGCTTCCAACTTCTCCGGTGGATCTTCTTTTTGTCATCCGAGGAGCCCCACCAAAACTTGGCACACATTTGTTCTAAATCCTTGCAGACAACATCAAAGAGCTTAAAGCAGCTCATCCAATAGCAGGGAATGGCTTGAGCAACTGCCTTTAAAAGGACCTCTTTACCTCTAGCAGAGAAAACTTTTTCTTTCCAACCATGCACCATTTCTAGACTCGCTCTTTAACTTCCTTGAAAGCCAACCCCTTGTTACGACTAGATTGGAGGAAAGACAAATATACCGACCCAAAGATCTAACAACATTCATACCCGACCAACTTTCAACTGCCACCCTTTTCCCCAAAGACATATTCTTACTCATGATAAACATGGACTTTTTCCTATTAATAGCCTATCCAGAAGCTTTCTCGTAGTCTTCCAAAATCACTTTGATCGTGTTGAACTCCTTTTTTGAATCTTTGAAGAAAAAAAGGTTGTAATCAACAAAGAAAATATGAGTTAAAACAGGACAAAAACTTAGAGATTTTGATACCATAAATGTTAGAAAGAGACATTTTCCTGGATATGCGAGCAGAAAGGCCAGGTATGGAGACAACGGATCGTCTTGCCCCAGTCCTCGAGAAGGAGAAAAGGATTCCCTCAGGACCCCCAACCTCAAAGCTCAGACTCAACACACTTCATGTCCAAATCAAGCCACTTCCGATGAAAACCCTACTTATTCATCACCTCCCTCAAAAAGCACCACTCAACTTTGTTCTAAGCTTTGTTGATGCTGGTCTTCAAAGCAATCCAACCTATTTCCCTTTCCTTCTATTTTGGATCATGGAAACATTCAAATCCAATAAGGACATTATTCGATATGAGGCACCCCGGAACAAAAGCAGACTGGGAAGGATTAATCACATCATTTAACACTGTTCTAAATCGATTTGCTCAGGATTTGGCCACTAATTTGTAGAACACATTACAAAGATTGATGGGTCTAAAATCTACCAATCTCATAGGCATCTTTCTTGAGGCTAGGCTAGGTAATTGTCCTTTCATTTTCCTAGAAGAGTATTTTGTAGAGGAGGGAGTTGCTTGATAAGGGGTACAAATGGAGAGAGTGGGACGGGAACTCTATTTCTATTGTTGACGACCCTTGGATCCCAAACAATAGAAATTTCAAGCCTACTTGGATGCATAATAGGGCTAAAAACAAGAAAGTGTCTTTCATGCTGAATAGTGATGAGTCTTGGAATGAGGATCTTATTAGGGAGGTGTTTTTTTCCCCAGGATGCCGACGAAATTCTCAACATCCCCATCGGTAGAAGAAGATCCGAGGATGTATTGATATGAAATTTTGATAAAAATGGGCAATTCTCTATTAGGAGTGCTTGTCATTTATGGTTGAAATGTTCCAATTGTTTCTCCCCTTCACCTTCAAGTCATGAAGAGACTAGAGGCTTGGAAGGCCATATAGGGGGTGAGGGCGAAACCAAAAATCAAAATTTCTTGTTGGAGAATTTTGAATTATCTCATCCCTACCATGTGTAATTTGCAATCTAAAGGTGTTTATACTAATTCAACCTTGTCTTTTTTGCATGTCGAAGTAAGAATCCACGTGTCACATAATATGGGAGTATAAGTTCTCCAAAATTATTTGGAGTTATTTGCTTCTGACTAATGTTGATCTGTTTGGTGTTGGTAGAGATTGTTGGACCCCAATAGACTACTGGGATTGTTTATGTTCATTTTGTTTGAAAGAGGAGCTGGATTGTGCTTTGATCATTCTTTAGAGCCTGTGGAATATTAGAAATGAGATTTACTTTAAGAAGAAGGTGCCTGACATTGTGGCTGTCAAAAAGTATATTGAGGTTCAACTCTTGGAATTCATCGATGAAGGTATGGGTTCGAGGGAGTCAATCCTTGGCTCTAGGTTGTCTCGTCCTTCTCTTTCTACCCCCTTAGTGTTGGTCTCTGCCTAAGTCGAGTTGCTGGAAGCTGAATGCTGATGCAACTTGGTCGTCAGAGAAAGGCTCTGGCGGGCTTGGTTGGGTTGTTCGTGATCACGTTGGCCGTGCGATTTTAAGGGGTTATAGGTTCGTGAAGTAATGTTAAAGTATCAACTTGCTTGAAGCGGAATTCCTACTTGATGGTTTGATTTCAGTTGAAAAAGAATGGGTTCAGTCTAACCCACCTTTTGAGGTGGAGTCTGACACGTTGGGGTAAAAACTAAAGTTCCACCCTAATGAATCAATCGTAGGGTCAATCGTAGGGAAAAACTGATTGGGGGAAAAACTAAAGTGACCTTATCCATTACAGGAGTTTGAGTTTGATTCCATGCAAACACCTTTCGTAGGGGGACACAAACAAATAGTGCCACGAGGCTGAGCATGAAAATCTCACTATAAAACCAATGAAAGAGACTGTGGCATGTGTTAACACACGTCCCTCTCCCACTTACTATAAATGAAGGGATTTGAAATTTTTGAAATGGATGCCAAGTATCTCTAATTTTTATTTACATAACTCAAATATACAGAGTGATAGAAACATGGATAAATAAAGAGAACTAAGCATGTTTTTCAACTTTGAAATTAGAGAGGAAAAAGGGAAATGTGAAACTAACCCTTAAAGAATCATCTTCTAGCTTCCTCTCCCGTTCATAGCATAAACTCATTCTTTTCCTCATAAACCGATCAACCACATACACAGTAGTAAGGTTGGAGTTCGAAAATCACCTCAGTATCTTCCTCGTTATTCTCAAGGTAAAAATCAATAAAGAGAGTGTGAGCTTTTGTAGGTTAATTTTGGTGAAGGGGGATTTTTGATAGTAAGAGAATTTGGCATAAAGAGATGAAGATAAAGAAAGGATTTTTGACAGTACACCTCACTTATGTGTCAAAAATGATATTCACGTATATCATTTTTTTTTTTTCATCCAACCCATCTCCCATTCATATGAGAGTTCAGGGATTTAACTTCCCACTAAATCAAATTAACTCCCTCAGGAGTTATTGTTTTTAAATTCAAAATTAAAAAAAATAATTATAATTATATTAACCAACTAATATAATTAAACTATATATTATATCTCATATAATATATAACATATAATATAACCTATAGTTTACAATCTTTCATTTAACCAATAGTATTAATATGAATCATATTCATGTTAATTTTAACATATAGATTTTTTATATGAATCACATTCATACAATTAATATTTGAATCATATTCAAATATTCTCTCATTAAAACTTTATATTATAATATATCATATACATTATATCAGCTGTCAGTCTTTAATGAAATGACCCACAGTTAATGAAAGTTGATTAATTTAATTAAACAATTTAATTAATTAATGAAGTATCACTGGAGCTTTAATCTATAAGTCCACAAGGTTTCCTTGTTAGCTCAATAAGAATTAATAAGAATCAAATTAATTATGGATTAATTGGAATTGTTTAAATTAATAAAGGAAATTAATTGTATGTAGTTGTGTTTCGGTCTTATGTAAAATCTTTGTATAAAATACTCCTGCTCATATGTTTCCACATGAATGATCAAGATCAGACCATTTGTAACACTTTACAACGATTTTAACAATTACAAAGCGGGTCGTATTCGTAGTATTACTAAGATAAGGTACCCAACCTTATCCATCTACTACAGACCTTTTAAGTTATTACTTAAACATGATCCACCTATATGTCTCCGTATACATGTTTAAGTTACATCCTATAACATTGGATCTTAGTTTATTGGTTTTGGGTTAATGTAACTAAATGTCAAATAAAATAACACTTATTTTATTAAATAAATAATATGTTTGTACAATACATACTATAAAACCACAAAATTTAGAGTATTAACCCAACGATAAACATTTTCTCCATTCACCTTGATATTGACCTATGCAAATACCTTCTGTAGGGAGACAAGCAAACGGTACCACAAGGCCGAACATAGATCTCACTGTGTAAACTTTCATGGAGAGCGTGAGAGAAAAATGACATATCATATATATATTTTTCTCTCACTAAGTATTGTAAAAAATGCGGGTTCATTAGTTAGGTAAATTAGGCAAAAAAGTTTATTTAAGTATTATTAATTTGCCCAATATAACTCTTACATTAAATAGTTTAACAATGTATGATTATCATTTATTAAACATTTTAATAAATTATAATCATATATTGCATAGTTACAAAACATTTGATTAATTCACCTTCCAAGTTGGTTCTCAAGTAGGGGTATTCCACTTCTGTCAACTTAAATATCTCAATCCTAGACATAATGTTCCTTAAACAAAGGTCCTCTATAAGCAAGTGCTTTATAAATTTAATTTTTTCATTTTTTCATTTTAATTCTATTAAAAGAAAAATAAAAGATTTATTTTAAGTCTAAACTTATTAGAAACAAGATTTGAAGATTAATAAAACAATTTTAGACCATTTATAACAAATTAATTAACCTTATCCATCTCATTAGGCTAGAATGCAATCGAAACATATGCATCTCGCAGTATTATTAACTGAATATAACAATTATAAACAAGTTAGTAAAATCCTATTCCATGCATATCATATTCATCAACATACATAATATAACTCTTATATTAATGTTAATAAATAACTGTATAGTAGGCATGCTTTTAATCAAACATTAAAATATATAATATAACTCTTATATTATAGTTATGCAAACTATATAGTATAATCGCGTAGGTACATACTTTAGAAATTAACTTAAACTTTAAATATAACAATTATATTTAAATATGCATCATGTCTTTCATTAATTAATATAATTCTTATATTAATACTAATGAAAATAATAAGCATGCTAGAAAATAATATAACACTTATGTTAAAAAAAAAAAATACACGACATGCTTACTAAAACATGCAAGCATATAATATAACATTTATATTAGATATGGTGTATGTGCATGCTTATTATATCATGCAATCATATAATATAACGCTTATACTAAATATGATGCATGAAAATGTTTGTCCTAAGCTGGGATTCTAAACTATATGGTATACATTATGCAACATACAATTAGCATTACTTAAATCATACATCATATAAAAAAATTAAATTAATCAGCAAAATAGACCAAATTTGACACTCCTAAAAAATTAATTAAATTAATGTAATCAAATTATATCAATTTAATTAATAAAAGAAATAACAAGCATAAAAAGGAAAAACTGCTGCAAACTACTCCTGGGCAATTTGAAACCCACAATCTGCTAGTTTCTAGGCACACTAGTGACCAACGAAGTGACGTGACGCTCTTAATTAGCGCTATGATGCTAATTGAATTTAATCTGTAGGATACGTGCAACCTTTGGAGCGTAGCAACCTTATGGGCAGTGTAGCTATGTTGGCTTTGCTTATCGTAGCGTAAAGCACAACGTAGCTATGTTGCGTGTTATGTTCAAGCACAGAATGCTTATATTTGCTTCGTTCTTCTCCTAAAAAAACTCTTGCTTCTCGACTAACACGGACTTATAAACTCGATTACACAAATAAAATGTCCAAAACAACAGGCCCTTACATCGATCTCATCAATACAAAATTGTAATCTAAATGCCAAAATTTGAAATTGCCTATATTGCAAACCCATACATCAAATGCACATAAAGCTACCTACCTCTTCTCTATTTTTTCAATCCAAAACAAAATCAAAAGTACGATTTGGCTCTGATATCAATTGAAGGAATCAAATTCCTCAAGGGAAGCTCGTGAACGTATGGCGTGCAATCAAAATTCATTTTGGAAATCGTGAAAAATAGTGAGACATACATAACATGATAAACACAACTTCATAAGCATGCTTTTAAAAAAGAAAAGGAACATATCCTTGAAGATATTCTTCAATGCTTCCTTCTCCACGATCACATGGACTGTTCAAAACTTCCTTAAACTCAAATCTTCTTCCAAGAACACGATCAATCGTCGAGACACCACCACCAGGCTTTCCCTGGTATTCTCTGGAATAAGAATCCGGGATAAGTGGACTCCTTGATAAGGAAAGTAAATTTGAGAGAGGGAGAGATTTCCATTCTCTAGAGAGGAAGTTGAGTGATAAATCCCTTAGAAGAACTCTCTTCCTCTGTATTTCAACATCACAGAACAATTTCCGTGTATCATTCATGTGAGGGGATGACTCTTCTCAACTTCACGTTTAATTCCCTTGCTAACTACTTGGGAGTTAACACTGACATTTAATTTAATATTAAATTAAATTAAATACATATTAGTTAATTCAATTAACTAATATCAATGAATTAAATATCATATATTTAATTAATATCACATTTGAATCATATTCAAATGTGTTTACACTCATATACTATAGTTTTAATATGAATCTCATTCCATTAAATTTAACCTATAGTTTTAATATGAATCTTATTTATATTAATTAAACATATAATTTTAATATAAATCTTATTTATATTAAATTTAACCTATAGTTATAATATGATTCTCATTCATATTATTTAATATTTGAATCTTATTCAAATACATTATTCTCTCATATAACTTATAGATTTGATATGAATATTATCCATATTGATTTTAACCTATAGTTTTACATGAATCTCATGCATATAAATAATATTTGAATTTTATTCAAATGTTTATCTCTCTCATAATAATAAAGTATAATTTTGATTCTTATTCAAAATTAACTTTATATTGTAATATATCTATACACATTATATTAATTGTAACTTATACAATTAATTTTCTTATTTAATTTGAATAATCAAATTAACTAAAAAATAATTTATTCTTATTTTTACCCTTAATGAGCTAGCAAGAGATCTTAAGAACCCACATATTAGAAGCTCCAAGGATACGAGATTAATTAATTAATCAACATTCATTAACTGCAAGTCACTCCATAAAGACCATAGTTGCACTATTCGCAGAGTAGATATATTTTTGTGTCAATGGATATAACCAATCAACAGTAGGTTGACCCTTCACGAATCACTCATAATTACAGTGGGGTAAGATTATCGTTTTACCCCTGTAATTACATCTAACTCATTACGTCTCATTGATTCTCTAATGAACGACATGTTTATGTCCTACCATAAACAAAACACTCTCAAGCCAGTGAAAGGGAGGAGCTCCATTGTTCAAGGCCCAGAATCAGCACTTAAGGGAGAAATTCATCTACTTACCCAAAAAACGGGAATGAGTGAATTCCATCTTGTGTAGCTATGTTCTCAGCTCCCTACTCGGATAAATCTCCAAAATGGTAGGTTTATTGAGTCGGCGAGTTGGATCACTTTTACCCATACAAATCAAAGGACTGCCCTAATAGACAAGAATTCATAACTTACTCAGGATTGAGTTCGGGTTATCTATGGTCATCCTATGAAATATTAATCTTTTCAGTCAAGATATTATAAAGAGAGACTAATCATTTTGCATTCCGGTCCTATACAAACTCTTAGGATACCTCCACTCGCATGTCTCCACATGAACGATTAGGATCAAATTGTTTGTAATACTTTACAACTTTTGTAACAATTACAAAGTGAGCCATACTTGTAGTGTCACCAAGATAAGACACCCAACTTTATCCATATACTACAAACTATTTAGATTGTTACTTAAACATGATCCACCTGTATGTCAACCACATACATGTTTAAGTTATATAAAATAACCTTTGATCTTTCTTTAATGGATTATTGCATATAAAATAATCAACAATTATTTCAAATAACATATTAACTATGAGGCCTTAGAGTATACATCCCACCATAATCTCCCTAATAGAAAGGATTCTTCTTTATTAGAAATTGGGGTTGTTATTGATGATATTATTGTTTTGAGGAATTCTATGAACGTTGTTCTTTTTTGTCATACCTAAATTTGTCCATGCTTTTAGTAGCTTTGATCTCCTCTCGTGGATGTTCTTTCATCTAGAAAGATGTTTTTCTACATAACATTCTCCCTTCCTTTACAATGAGAAGGTGAGGAAGCTCGATTGAATAGTGCTTCTTTATTTTTTCCTTCATGCATAAAAAAAAAATGTTGTTGACTTGAAAAAAGAAATGTTCCAATTAGCAGCTTTTAAATTCAAATCTTTGAGAATGTTTTTTTTTTTTTTTTTAAAAAAAATGAAGCATGTGTATTCACTATGACGACATGACGCACATAATTAGGTTGGGACGACATGACGACAATGAAAACCAATTCCATTAAACAGGCAAATCAATGTGTTCCTGTCTTCAGTTTCATCTCCCAAAACTAACTAATTTCTTAGTTGGGATCCATTTTCCGACACAAATTTGCAGTATTTTTTTTTAGTTTTTATTTCCATTTAAAAGATAATTTATTTAAATCATACAAAACATACCACATTGAATCAGAAATACTTTTTTAAAAAAGGAAATATAATAGTTGGACCAAATTGACCAATCAAGCAGAAAAAATAAGATGAGAGAAGCATATTAAAAAGTTAATTATTCAACTAAATGATTTGACCATCAACTATATAGTTTGATTTGAAAAAAAAAAAAAAGACAGTCTACCTCAATTAGCGTATATATATATTATCACAACTTCAAAATTAGAAGTTGGATCCTTCGTATTCCATATATTGATAAAAAAAAAAACAAAAACTAAGATTTTATATTTCATCGAATTAAGTATAATTTTTTATTTCAATTTGAATGACACTCTGGAAAGTTTGTTTAGTAACGTTTTTGTTTAATATATTTAACATTTTAATTAAAAAAAAGGGCTGCATTTAGTAATTGCTTCTTGTTCTTTTATTATTATTATTATTTTAAAAACCCTAAACCCTAAAAAGAGAAATGGAACAAGTTTGATTTCTCTTGTTTCTCATTTTTTGAATTTAATTAAAATTGTAAAAAGTTCACATGAAATAGGTTCCTCACACATAAGAGAAATTGTTATAAATAGAAAATTCCAAAAAATATTTATATTTTATAACAAAAGGTTCCAAACACCCCTTTTCATAATTAAATATCAATTCATTTATTTTATTTTCATTCTTAGATATTTAATATGGAATTTTAAATATAAAAACCTCATTTCATATTCTTATATATTTTCTAAATTTGGTTGTTAATTCAAAATAATTTTTAAGAGAATAAAAACAAATGTGAGTAAAAATGCTTTTCTTTTTGAAAGGAAGACCATGGAAAATTATTTAAGAGGGATAAAAATATATTTTCTTTCTACAAAACGAAGAGTATTTTTTTTAAAAAAAAATTACAATTAGATGGAATAGGAAATT
The DNA here is from genome assembly GCF_009727055.1 of Benincasa hispida. Classification (NCBI taxonomy): domain Eukaryota; kingdom Viridiplantae; phylum Streptophyta; class Magnoliopsida; order Cucurbitales; family Cucurbitaceae; genus Benincasa; species Benincasa hispida. The sequence continues at coordinate 51,609,173 of NC_052354.1, forward strand.
GAAACTCTAACTTCAAAGTCGATTTAGTACATGTTAATATCTTATAAGTTATGTTTAGGTTGATAAAGTTGTGTTTAATTGTGTAGTAATTAATATTATTATATTCTTGCTATTTATTTGGATTTAAAATATCAGGCAAAACCCTTTCTTTTTTTTTTTTTTTTTTTTTTTTTAATAACTAGACATCCAAACCAAGAGCTAAAAGCAACTTAGATGTCTAAAAGGAAAACATGTTTTATGATAATATATTGTTCTGTCTTGTTAATGGGTTGGTTTTTTAATGTAAGTTTGTCTGATTGTTCTTGTACTTTAAGTACTTGGTAAATTTTAACATTACAGAACATATTTTTAGTGGAAACTGAAAAGTGGGTTTAAGCTTTCTAATAAAAAATTAAATTAAATTCTTGATAATATTCTTGATGATTTACTTTTATAGGATCCCAATTTCCAATCACAATTTTGTGCTTTTTTTTTTTCATATGATAAGTTAAAACAGTTCAAATATTTTTAAATTTAAAAGAGACCTGGGAATTCTTAATGAAACTAATTCAAGAGATTTTCTTTAAATATAAAAAGTATTTATCGTTTATAGCAAAAAGTTTCAAAAGTGATTTTTCTACTTATAAGAATTTCCACTCATTTTTCAAACTTATGGAATTTTGCAAAAAAAAAAAAAAAAAAAAGATTTTTTTTTTAAGGTGAATTGATAATTATAATCTAAATTCTATATATCTCTATTTAAACTATACCAAAATTCATTTGGATGATAAAATTACAATCATTATTTAATATTTTCAATTTTACATATATGAGCATATAAAAATATGCACTTTATTTTAGTGTTTGTTTTCAATGAACATGTGACTATATATGTAAGAAAAGAAAAAATAATGCAGGTATATATGATTACTCAAATCTCTCAAAATCTCAAATCTGTACAAAATTTTTCTATACTTTTTTTTGTTCCAAAAGAAGGGAAATTTTCATATGTCAAGATTGAATTACATCAATCACCAAATTTTGTGATTAGTCAATCAAAAGAAGGAAAGTTCCAAACCAAAAGCCAATTCATTCACCTCAAACATATATATCATTGGTAGATGGCAAATCAAGTTGTCTCCTCATGTGGGTATGGATTGAAACCCTAGTATTTCAATAAAAATGTTTTTTTTAGTTCAACAATACGTCAGATCATATTTGAACCGTTATTGATTTATTGGATATTAAAAAAACTCAACTTTTTCAGAAACAACTATTTTAAAATATAATTTTGTTCTTGTTTTCAAAAACTAGAATTAGACAATTATGATTTATCAAATTTGTTGTGGGTCTTAATTTACTATTTAGTAAGACCACATTTTGTATCTATTTTAAAATTAAGTTTATATATATTGCTTCTATGATTGGTTAGTTATTCATGTTTAGAAAAAATAATTTTCAAAAATTTATTTTTGTCTTATGAATTTAGCTAGGAATTCAAGTGTTAGGTGAAAATCGCACTAGAAAAATTAAAAGAAAATAAACATACATTTCAAGAACAGAAAACTAAAATTAAAGTCGTTAAATAAGCATAAACTAATGACTCGTTTGGATTGAGTTAAAAAAAATTCAAAAAATTAATTTTTATTTAAACACTTTTGATAAAAATTGATTAAAATACACTTTAAATATTATTTTGAATGATTGCCAAACATTCAATTTTTTTTTTCAAAATAACTTATTTTTTAAATTAAATATTTAAAAATATAATTCAAACCCACCTTGGACCATTCTAATTATTTAGAAAAAAAAAATTGTACACTACTTGTAATAATAATAAAAAAACCATTTTCTCATTTAACTTTTTAAAAATATAGTGCAAACATTCTCCCGCCCCCAAAAAAATCAAACCCTAACTCTAATTTAGAATGTAATTAACATTAAAAATATGAGACAAAGATTTGACCATTCAACCCAACATAGATCTTACTAATATTATAATATTTTTATGACAGAACTTACTAATTTTATAATGATCCTCATATAAAAATTAAAAAAATATATTTTCTTTGTTGATCAATGATGACCCCTTCTTATTAATACTTACTTTAAAAAAGAAACTACAATGAGATTAAAAAAAAAAAAACAAAAACCAACTCACACTCCACAAAGCAAAGTCTCATCATTCAAAGTGATCACTTTTAACAAAATTAAAATTGTATTTAACAAATAATTACAATAGATAATATTTTTATGATTAATAATTAAATATATAATAACATTTTAAAAAAATTTACAAATATGATAAAATCTATAAGTAATAGCTAGATTCTATCGTCGATAAATTTGTACGAGTGATAAAGTCCAATTACCGATATAGTCTATCATTGATAGAGTCTCAAAGTTTGATCTAAATTATACTATATTGATAAATTTGTTTACATTGTATTATAAATTATTATATCTATTAATATTTCGAGTCTGTATTTGCAACTAAAAAAACATCCCTAATAATTCTATTATATATAAAATAACCTCAAAAGAAGCATATATAAAATGATTGGTCTTTTCACTGTTCCCCATCTTCACAAAACAGACAAAACAAACCGGAAATAAAGTAGCTCCCATTTTCTCTCTCTCTTTATATATATACCAATCAACAAATCGCTTCCCAAAAAGTTCATTGGATTCACATCTATTTTCTCCAATTCCCTTAAGGAAAAAGAAAAAAAAAAAAAAGAACAAATAGATTCATCAAATCAAAAACCTCAAAGTTTAAATCTTGTCTTGATTCTCATAGCCATTGTTACACTGAAAGCAAAAGTGCTTTCTTCATTCATATTCCAAATGAAGCTCTCTTCAATGGCGGTTCTTCTTCTTTTCCTTATCATGTCTCAAGCTCAAGGTATGTATCAATTAATTTCCTCAACTAATTTTCAAGCTAGGTTTTATTTTAGTTTGGTTTTTGATGTTTTAAAATTGATTTATGACGTATTTGAGAATGATTTTAAAGTTGTTATAATCACTTCAAAACATGTAATTAATCATTTTCAAATATTAAAGTCACGTTTCATAATTAATTGAGTTTTCAGTTTTGAAAAATTAAGTTTATAAACACTATTTTCATATATTTTTCTTTGTTTTATTGTCAATTTTCTATCAATATTTTAAAAGATCAAGTCCAATTTTGAAATAAAAGTTACTTTTGTTTTTAGAATTTGATTTAAGAATTCAAATTATGTTTTTTTTTTTTTAAGAAAGATGAAACCCAACAAAACATAAATTTCAAAAACAAAAAGTTAAAAATGAAATAAATGCTAAATGAGGTCTAAATTAATTTTAAACGATTACAAGTATCTTTCCGTGTGTAGCTTTTTTAATACGTCATCACTTCCAAATAAGCTATTATATCCTTTGTTAGGTGAAAAAAAATTAATTTGATTTTTTGTTCTTTGGAAGGGATTCGTTTGTTGGAGAAAGGGATGAACAAAGAGTATAAGAAAAGTGGAGCTATTTTGAATGGTAAAAATGGTGGAGATTTATTGATGACAATGAAGAAGAGAGCTCCAATCAGAGCCTTAAGAAAACCATATTCTCATTGGCTACCAGGCATTCAAGAAGATTATCATGGACCAAGAAGCCATAAATCTAGGCACCATTAGTTTATCTTTTATTTTTTTGGTTGAGTGATTTGAGTCGTAAATACAAACCGAATATTTATTAGTTGGATCGTCATATATTATTCTTTAGTAGAATTGATTGATAGAGAAATGAAGGAAAAAGTGACTGATTTAAAAAAAATTATTTGAGGAGTTAGAATAATGTGGCTAACAATGTCTTTTGTAGTGTACTCTGTAATATGTACAAGAGAGAAATTAAAAATGCTTGTGGTAGCCACGTTTAATAGCTCTTCTAATTTTAGCTTTAACTATCTAGGTTGAATTAGGGACCGTGATAGATTAGCTTGAAATGGTTAGAAATTTCAAGGATCAAATTCTTTTATAAATAAGATTCAAGAAATGTTGAATCCGAAAATTAGTTTAGTTCTTCACTCACTTATTCTCTTCTCTCAAGGCAATTTTATGTGTTTTTTTACCATAATCAATTAACTCATTCTCTTTAGTTTTGTATTGTTTAATTTTTTTTTCATCAACAGTCGAAAACTTAATATCTTAATTGTGTTTAAATTAGAATTCCTCCCGATGTTGATGAAGACTAACAATTTATTAATCATATTAGCAACCATTTTTCAATAGTACTTGAATTTCACACTATTGATTGAGGGTAAGAACCATTGAAATATGAAATTAATAAAATAAAAGAAAAAAGGAGAGTGATAAATATTTAAAAGTACATAGCAAGAAAAGGTAAATAAAATTTAAATTAATTAGTAAAAGAGACTGAAAGAGTGACACCAATACGGAAAAGCTGCAACATTTTTGGGGTCTTTTTTTTTTTAATATTATTTTCTTACGTTCTTAGTAAAACCACCAAACTTGTGCTTTATCCACGGTGATTTAACAGTGTCCTTTGGTTACCAAATACATATTTTAAGTTATTTTTATTTTAGCAACATCACCAAACTTTATATATATACATATTAAGAAACAAACATTGTAGCACCTATGTTAAGTTTTTTATCCCTTAAATCTTTTACCTCATGCAATGTGTTATCGAGTTACCATGAAAAACGATGCCCCCAACCAATTACGAACTAACAAACCCAAAGAGAAAAGATTTCCTTAGCGCTCTCGTGGGACTGGACTGAATTTGAACATTGACTAAAATAAAGAGGATATATATATGACTTACCAAGCTTGGTATGTTATTTACATTCTAGTCATCTCATCCAACAACCCACACACATGTGGGAAAGACAACATATAAATAGAAGAAATTCATTCTATGAAATGAGGTACAAAATTATCTTGGACCTACTTCGACATTAATTTAGTATTAACTCGAGTATAAGAGTGTTGGACATAACACTATATTGGTATTAGTTCTCACTAACAGGACTAGGGACTGACTAGTCAATAGATTAATAATCTACACTATATTGAGCTAACCAAAACAATGTGTGAACATACTTTATCCATATGTTTGGGTATAAGAATTAACTCATAAGCTGGCTTATAGTTATACTAATTATGGATGTCAACTCAACACATCAAACTTTGTGATAAACAGAAGATCTCCTTTTCTTTTTCTTTTTCTTTCTTTTTCTAACATCATGTCTACCTCAGGAAACTTAGTCATATAGAAAGATGTCCAACCTCTTGTCTAACTACTCAAGTCAATCTCAATATATCTTGGCTTAGTTTATATTTTAGCATAACCTCTCACAACAAGATTTCTTTGATTTTTTTGCTTGCTTAAAGTTTAAATAATATATACAATAACAATAAAGGTATAGAGAAAATATAATATAATAATAATATATAAACAAATAAAATAAAACAACAAAATATAAAATAATGACAATAAGTATTTAGGGAAATTATATTGAAATTTAGAAAACACTCTTAATATCTCACCAATGTGCATTTCTCTTAAATCCACCAAATGCCACTATTTATAGGCAATTTAGTAAATATGAGGTGGAATTACATGGACATTAAGAGGTTGTAATTGTAGAACATATGGACAATATGCATAAATACATAACGGGTTAGTGGGAGAATGCCATTTGGGTATCTATTTTATAATATATATAATATTCCCCTTTAGATGCCCACTAAATATATATGAAACATGTCTCAGTAAAACCTTACTAAAATAAAACCCAATAGGAAAAAAATCCTAGTGAAGAAAAAAGAATGCACATATTTCATATAATCTATTAATTCTAAAGAATACAACATATTTGTTCCCCCTTATGGAAACATCATTTGAGATCTCTAAGTTGAGGCATTCCAATATTGTGCACCAATTTTTCAAAAGTTGCGGTAGGTAATGACTTTGTAAATAAGTGTCACACCTCTCTCGAGCTTACCTCTTTCACTCAAGAGGAGATGTGAAGACAACAAATGTCAACCCTCTTGTGACATTTACTATCAATTGAACCTGTTTAACCTTAGAACTTGAACCTATATAGCTCTAAACTTTAACCTGTGAAACCTGTGTAATGCCTAACCAACATAATCTCCTATCACAACTTAACACACAACCATAAAATTTATTCTAATAATACAACCTTGTAAACAATATTATTTACAAACCAAGCCTTGACTGTACCTCTATAGAAGCTCATTAATTACAAACCAGATTTATAACAACATCAAAACCTTTTTAAACCTTTGACCTATGAAACACTTGAGTCGGTGGCAGACTGAACCTTTCCTGACAAGCAACCAGCAACCTTGGAACCCTAGAACTCTCCTACTACCTGAGGGAGAAAAACAAAACAATGAAAAGCACGACCTGGGAAGCCCCGTAAGTAGCATGTTTTATATGAACCTCGATTTACTTTGAAAATTCCTTTTGAAATCATTTAAGTAAATCAACATCATTTGAAACCAGAACTTTAACATAAGTCATGCATCATGTTTAGCAATTCATTCTTAAGAAACCTTGAAGACTTACATTCATCATAATACTGTATAATCATAAACTATCTTAATGAAAACCATAGATTAGTTTTTACATAGAAATTCTAGTTGAACCAGGAATTATTCTATTAAATCTTGAAACATAAATACATTTACATGCTCATAGACTTCCTCAGTTAAAGCAGAGAATTCTTAAACATAAAACATTTCTTATAATACCAGAGATTTCATTCATAAACCTTTCACATTTAAAACTTAGCATACTTTTCATAGTTTCTAGTAAAACATATTTAATTTGTATGGAAAACTGTCAATCATCAGTTTCTTCTCCTTGATTGATGAAGACTAACTCATAAAACATTCACATTGGATCATGAAAATAACATAATATGATATCTCAATAAAACCAGAGATTAAACTCATTTAGTTCCTTTAAAACCAAGAAAACGTACTTTGATCTCGTTATAAACTATCTATCATTAGCTTCCTCTCCTTGACTGATGAAAAACTAAACTTATTAAACTTTTGTATAAAAACTAGAAAACATACTTGACTTGTACTCATCTTATCCCATCCCCATTTTCACATGTTGACAATTCCCAGCTAGACATACTAGAGTATGTTGATATTTTCCATTAGTGTACACTGATAATTCCCATCAAACGTCTCTGTCGTATGCTAGCAACTTAGTGTTGGGGTTTGTGCCCTAAAATCTCATGTCCTATAGTTTGTAAACAACTTTGTACGAATACTTGTGATGTATAATATATGTGATATTTACTTCACTTCTTGACTTTACACATTTAGATTTTTTTTATTTTACCACAAACCAATAAACTTAATATCCCTGGTTGTCTTTATGTAACTTAAGCATGTATATAGTGACATACAAGTGGATCATGTCTTAAGTGACAACCAAAATAGTCTATAGTATATGGATGTAGGAGGGAAACCTTATCTTGGTAACACTACGAACGCGGCCCGCTTTGTGGAATTGTTACAAATGTTGTAACTTGTCGTAGATGGTTTGATCCTGATCATTCGTGTAGTGGACATGCGAGTGGGGGCGTCCTATACAAAGAGTTTGTATAAGACCTGACCTCGAAGTGTTAATCTCTTGTCATATAACTCCGTTTATGACTGAGACTTCACTTCACTAGGATGACCATAGGTAACATGACCTTAATCCTGAGTGAGTTGGGAACTCCTGCCATTGAGGGCGGTTCTTTGATTTGCATGGATGAGAGTGGCCAGACCGTCGACTCAAACCTACCATTTTAGGGATTCATCTGATTTGGGATCTAGGAACTTAGCTTTACAAGATAGAGTTCACTCCTTCCTCAAAGTAGGGGTAAGTAAAAAGATTACTCTCTTAAGGGCTGATCCCGAGACTTGAACAATGTGGCGCCACACACCTTCTCATGGCCCGAGAGGTGTTCACACATGGTAGGACTATGCTGTATTGTTCATTAAAGGGATCAGTGGTACTTAAGAAGAAAGATGTAATTATAGGGGTAAAATGGTAAATTGGCCTGTTGTAATTACGAGCATCTGTGAAGGGTCATCGTACTGATGATTGGTTACATCCAATAGACATGGCAATATATCTATGACAAGAAGAGTTCAACTGTCGATCTTTAATGGAATGCCTGGCAGTTAACGGATGGTGGATATTATGACTAAAGAGTTTAGTTAGCTATTCACGTACCGTTGAAGCTTCGAGCCATGGGTCCATAAGATCCCCTTGGTAGCTTGGATACAAGTTGAGAGTCAGTTTTTGGGTCAATTTAAAATGTTCAAATTGACAAGAGGGAGTTCGATTATATATGATATAATTGAACGAGTTAATTAAATATGATATAATTAACTTTGTGTATGAGATACATTAATTTGGAGGAAATTGGATATAAATATGATTTATATCTAGTAGAGGAAAATATTGCAATTAATATATGATATTAATTTATATGTTATGAATATGATGAGATCACATTCATTGGACGGTTATAAAGAAAATGGGACGACGTCTCTTCTGTTCTAAATAATGGATGAGTGTATTGGAAGATCACTTTGAGATGCATAAATAGCTAACGGTGTGTTGAGCATGGAGGTGCGGACATTTTGTTAAAGAGAGTGTCATCGCTTAGAAAATCAATGCCTATACGATAGTACCTGCACGATCGCTTACATATATGATATTGCTAAGCGATTGCTTACCGATTACACCTTCGTGCGCTATTAACTAAACGATCGTTTATCTTTTCCTAAGCGATCGTTTAGCACCAGATATTTACTAAACGATCGTATAGACGATCGCTTAGTTTTTCCTACACGATCATTTAGACAATCGCTCACCCTTTTCCTCCACGATCGTTTAGACGATCGCTTACCCTTTCCTATACGATCGTTTAAACGATCGCTTACTTTTTCCTACACGATTGTATACTTTACCTAAACGATCAAACATCTTGTCTATGTGATAGACGACCTCATCTCCAACTTGATTGATCGTTGTGTACGGTCTCTCTTCGTCCTTCCCTCTACCAAATNCATGCTTAGTTCTATTCCAATGTTTTTTGTTGGAGAAGAACTATATTTAACTAATAAATTTACTGAAAATGCAATATATGGTCTTGTATTATTAGCAAGATATATAAGCTGTCTCTTATACACATCTAGATGTGTATAAGAGACAGATACGATCCCTTTTCCTCCCCCCCCCCCCTCCACACTTTGGATTCTCACTCCAAGAATACTAAAGGCTCCGAGTGGTGGTGTCATCTCCGTTTCCTTCTGTCCAAGTGGTGATTGTTCAAGGTAGATGGTTGGTTTTAGACTCGTTGTGAAGAAGAAATCTTCATGTAGTATGATCTCTTGATCTCTTTAGCATTATGAATGCATATTAGTATGTTTTGAATGTATATGTGGTAATTCTGTCATAATGAATTGGAAAGATCTGCTTTCGCTCGTAGGTACTATTGAATAAGAGCTCCTTCACTTAGGATACCTAGCCAGTGGTTGGAAACCCTTTCATTCTAAAATTACAATTTACTCATAAACATCATAAATTGCTTATTGAAATCATAGATAAATCATACTTTCAAATCATTAGTCATGCTTTGGGTTTATAATAAACTCATGGAAATCCCTCTTAAAGAGACATAACATGGTATAAACTTCTTTAGAAAACATGGCACCTTATAAACCTTTTGGAAAATGATAATATAGCCTTACCACTTTGAAAATCATAACATACATAAGCCTTTTGGAACTCAACACATGGCATATTCCTTTTTGTATAACATTATGGAAATTCATAGCATACTTTTCTTGTAAAAGATAGCTTATCATAACTTCATTGAAATTCATTGCATAGCTTAAAATTTTCCAATAACCATAGATAAAATAAGTTTACCTAAATCATGCTTTGTACTAATATGGAAAAGTTGCTTACTTAAGCATATCATAGGCATACTTTATTTTATGCATATCAATAAATATATTTATTGAAATACTTTTAAAAATAAGAGCCACTCACACTTAGCTAGCTTTCCTCTTTGAACCTCTCTAAGCTTTAACTTCTTCTTCACCCAAATGACCCTTCCTTAAGCCAGACAACTCCTTTCATCGCATGCCTTGGTTGGCCACATAACTTAGTTGGGTGTACAGAATGTGTTGAACGCATGGGCAAGCTGGTTTCAACAACTCTTAGGCTGTAGGCACTGGCCCTCGAAAGTTGGTGACTAGATGGGCATGCAACACTTCTTGCACAGACATGTGCACTAAGGCTAGGCGTCGGGCACTGGTATACACCAAACCAGTAGGTGATATGTGTGCGACGACTGTCTCTATTGAAAATCCAGCCGATAACTCCCTTTTCAACACTTTCTATTTTCCCTTCATTTTCCAGCGCTTACAACTTTAATTCCAACCTAAATCAAACAAAACTTTCTTCATGAAACTTATTAAATAATGTCTTAAAAAGCCTACCTCCAAATTTGGGCTTCTAAATCTTCCTTAAGATCTCGGAATGCACTAAAATCCTAAACCTGTTTTGGTTGCTTCGAAACTCAAAACTTCCTAAATTATCCTTCACTTTTGAGCATCCTCTCGGCTAAATTCCTTTTTGGAAGCCCAAGATTAATTTCTATACTCACAAAGCTTTAACTTGGCAGAAGAAACACCTTATTTGCACGAACCAAAGGTTCAAACCGCTTCCTTTTTTCAACCTTCAACCAACTACTTGCTTCTTCAACACCTGATTTCCAAATTCAATTTTCAAAATATATAACTTAAAATTCATCCATTGAAACCCAACCCTTCCTTCTATAAACTTCTTACATATTCTTTAAACTATCTTACCTCAAAATTAAAACTCTAAATTCCTTTTGAAAAACTCAAAATTCACCAAACACCATATCTTGCTCGGTGATGCCCAGAATCTGGGCAACCTTTGATTTCCTTAAGTTTTCAGCATCAATCGTTGAAAATTCTTCACAGCAGCCCTAGAAAATTTCCCTCACTCGTCAAGCTTTCAATTGGGTATAAAGCTCTCCTTTTGTATGAATAGAATGGCCAAAACGGACTTTATCCTTACAATTTTTTTTTTATTTATTTATGACATCTTGCTAGCCTTCTTGCCTAGTAACTTGACTCCTAGGCATCTACTTGGCATTTCGTTCATACTTAGCTATCTTTTCCTTTAGCCACCTCATCCCACATGTAAGGGTAAGTCTTTAATCGACCAACCACTCTTAGCCTTAGCCCTCAATGATGGCAAGCTTAACTCTACACCTAACAAGCCTTTCTCAACGCGACGCTAAGGCCTCATTTCCCTTTGTCTTCCGTGCACAGCCAACATTTACCTGACCACATGTCTCCAACGCAAGGCTCCCCCATGACATCATCTAGCTCGGCGAACCTTCCCATGTGATTCCCTTACTCATTCTTTCCATTCATGGCCTACCAAGCTATTTTCCCGGCATGGCTTACATTCCTTCCTTTATGCATACTCCCGACGCAAGGTTGTTCCCATTTACAACACTTAGCAATTCAATTCTCATGCTAACTCCCTTTGTTTGCAACATCTTTTCAACGCATAGGCTAATCTTACCTATCCTTCACTTTTTCAAGCCAAGGCTCACCTTAACCAACACAAGCCTTTCTTTTTCCATTATTTTCAAGGCAATCGCATACTCCAAGCCTAATTCTCCTAAGTACCTCAAGCCAACTTCACAAGAAACCTAACTTGAAAGATCTTTGGGGAAGAGTTTTGGGTTTTACATTTTCGTATCTGGGTTTGTCCAGCACATGTGTTGGTACAAAATCCTAAGAAACCGGAAACACGTTCAAAGTTATGCCTCTTTGTAGGATACCCCAAAGAAACAAAAGGAGGATTGTTCTATGATCCCCAAGAAGACAAAGGATTTTTATCGACAAACACTACATTCTTGGAAGAAGGTCATATAAAAAAACATCTACCTCGCAGTAAACTAATATTGCAAGAAATGACCAAAGATGCTATAAAAACATCAACAAGAGTTGTTGATCAAGCTGGTCCATCAACAACTGCTGTTGTCCCGTAACGTCCATCTCAAGATTTGAGTATGCCTCGATGTAGTGGAAGGGTTATTCAACAATCTGAACGCTATATGGGTTTAACAAAAACTCAAAAAATCATACATGATGATGGATTAGAGGATCTATTAACCTTTAAAAAGGCAATGGAAGATGTTGACAGGGAATAGTGGATAAAAGCCATGAAAGTTGAAATGAAGTCTATGTACTTCAACTCTGTCTGGGAACTTATAGATTAACCACATGGGGTTAAACTTATAGGTTGCAAATGGATCTACAAAAGAAAACGAGACCAGACTGGCATGATAAAATCGATTAGGATACTTCTATCCATTGCCACATATTATGATTATGAAATACAGAAAATGGATGTCAAGACAACTTTTCTAAATGGCCATCTTGATGAAAATATTTTTATGTCTTAATCAGAAAGGTTCATTGAACAAGGACGGAGCAGGAAGTTTGTAAGCTTAAACGATCCATTTATGAGTTAAAACAAGCTTGAAGATCCTGGAATACAAGATTTGATACTGTGATCAAATCTTATGGCTTTGAATAGAATGTTGACAAACCTTGTATATACAAGAAGATAGTTAACAAGACTGTAGCATTCTTAGTTCTTTATGTTGATGATATCTTGCTCATTGGGAATGAGACAAGCTTCCTTGCTGACGTAAATAGATGGTTAGCAACACAATTCCAAATGAAAGATTTGGGTGATGCACAATACGTTCTAGGAATACAAATCTTTCGAAATTGAAAGAATAGAACCTTAGCACTATTTCACATCTTATATTGACAAGATGTTGTCAAGATATAATATGCAAAATTCCGAAAGAGGTATGTTACCTTTTAGACACAAAATTCATTTTTTAAAGGAACAGTGTCCTAAAACACCTCAAGATGTTTAGGAAATGACAAGAATTTCATACGCATCTGTAGTTGGGAGTTTGATGTATACAATGTTATGTACACGCCCTGACATATGCTTTGCAGTTGAAATCATCAACAGGTTCCAATCCAATCTAGGACACAGTCATTGGACTGTATAAAAAACATCCTCAAGTATTTAAGGAGAACGAGAGACTATATGCTTGTGTATGGACCTAAGGATTTGATTATTGCTGAATACACTGATCCTGATTTCTAGACTGACGTGGATTCAAGGAAATCTACTTCAGGATCAATTTTCACTCTCAATGGAGGAGCTATACTTTGGAGGAGCATTAAGCAAAGTTGTATCGTTGACTCCACAATGGAAGCAGAATATGTAGGCGCATGTGAAGCCGCTAAAGAAGCAGTATGGCTACCCAAATTCTTGGCTAACTTGGAAGTAGTTCTAGATATACACCTACCTATCACACTGTATTGTGACAATAGTGGTGTTGTTGCCAACTTGAAAGAACCAAGCATCACAAACATGGAAAACATGTTGAAAGAAAGTATCATTTCATTAGAGAGACAGTGCACCGAGGAGACGTGATCGACATGAAGATAGCCTCTGAAGACAATCTTGCTGATCCATTTATGAAGTCCCTATCGGTTAAAGTGTTCGAGGGCCACCTAGTTGGACTTGGACTCCGAGCAACGTAATCTAGGGCATGTGAGAGAATATCTATGGTATTAGAGATGCTCTAGTTTATTATATTTTCCCTTTTATGTTTCTCAACATTGTATATATTTATTCTCACTGAAGTTTTAGTCCAAGTGGGAGATTGTTGTGAATGTCTTAGAACTCACAGTTCATAAATTTTATGTTAAACATTCTATTTATCAATAAAATATTATTGAGTGTCTCATTCAATAAAGTTGTTGATTTTTCATTCTATTATAAAAATATGAAAATCCAATAAACATATCTATGACTATAGTATGAATACTTTAACTTTATGTGGTGACATAAATAGGATCAAGTTAATAGTATATAGCCTAAATGATCTATAAGTATATGGATGAAATTGTGTATCTCATCCTGGTAACACTATTGGATGCGGCCCATTTTGTATAGGTAATACAAATGATGTGATCCACAGATCATTCATTTAGAGACATGTGAGTAGGGGCATCCTATGCAATGAGTTTGCATATATACTGTACCACGAAATAGTCACTTTTTTTTTTTTATAACGACCGTTTACTGTTAAAACTGACTATTTCATATTTAAAGTAACCTAGGATAACTCGATCTTAATCCTGAGCTAGCTATGAACTCCTGTTTATTCGGGATTATCCTTTGATTTGAATGGGTGAGATTAGTCCAACAGCACTACTCAATAAGCCTTTCATTTTGGGGAAAAGATCGAATGGATAGATGGGGACATAGCTCTGCAAGATAGAATTCACTCCTACCCATTTTTAGGGTTAGCAGATATGTTGTTCTCTTAAGTACTGATTTCAGATCTTGAATAATCGGGGCTCCGCCTTCTCATGATAGAGAAGGACATGATTCATAAGTAGTATTATGAATCAAATTGTTCATTAGAGAGTCAGTGGGAACTTAAGTAACGAGATGTATTTACAGGGGTAAAATGGTAATTTTGATCCAACTGTAATTACGAACGACCTGTGAAGGATCGGCTTATTGATTATTGTTTATATAGACAGAAATATATCTACAGTGAGAAGAGTGCAACTATCGAGCTATAGTGGTATGTCTTGATAGTTAACGAATAGTAATTAATTCGATTAAAGAGTTTTAATGAATTAATTACAGATCGTTGGAGCTCATAATCTGTAAGTCTATTAGGTCCCTCTACTAGCTCATTAAATTGGAATAACAAATTGAGTATTGATGTATGAAATTAAGGTTATGAATTTGAAATGTTCAAATTCAATTTTTAGGGTTTTCAATTGATTGTATATGATACAATTATAAACATTTAATTTAATTGAAATAAAACAAAATTGGAGAATCAATTAATATTTAAATTATGATTTGAATATACAATTGATTTATTGGTGATATTAATATTTTATTAATTTAATATTTAGATATTAAATTAATATTATTAAAAATCACTTAAAATTAGTTTTATTTAAATTAATTATTTTGAATTAATTTAAATAAAATGATTTTTGAATCATTTCAGCTTAACGGGTTTACACATTTTTGGGAAAAACCCACTGACACATTTGTTGGATAATCACTAAATTCCATTTCTAGATTTAATGATCTTCAAGCTGGAGTTGTTCTTCATGCAACCCTATACATTTGCATGAATTCTTCCTATATATAAAAGCTCCATGCATGAAGAACATTAAGCAATTCGGTGATATACTTGCTAAAGTGATAACCTGAAAAGTCTACATACCTCCCTCACTTGTTCTTCATCAATTCAACTTGGTTTAAGTGTTTCCACCACACGTTCCAGCTTGAGCATAATAGAGAAGATCTCAGTGGTAGTCTTCTTGGTGATTCAAGCTCTATCTTGGTGTTTTTTTAGCTAAATTCATGGAGAAATCTTCAAAGGTAATATGCATTTCAAACCCTCTTATGAATAGCATATGAACAACATGCTTAAAACTCAAATTAAATGTAGTTTAAGTGCTTATAGATTCTGTAATCTTTCATTACATGATATATCATTCCTTCATAAATATCTAGAATCTACATAATCAACTAAATCAAAAGTTGATTTATTTGAGTAAAACAAACCCATATCGATCGTTCCTCGAAGATAACGGAGTACATGCTTAGTTCTATTCCAATGTTTTTTGTTGGAGAAGAACTATATTTAACTAATAAATTTACTGAAAATGCAATATATGGTCTTGTATTATTAGTAAGATACATAAGTACACCAATTGCACTAAGATATGGTACTTTAAGACCAAGAAGTTCTCCGTTATCATCTTGAGGTAGAAATATATCTTTATTCACATCCAATGAACGAACTTCTGTTGGAATGTTCAGTGGATGTACTTTATCCATATAGAATCTTTTTAGAATTTTTCCTGTATAAATTGATTAATGAACAAATATCTCATCTAATAAATGCTCAATTTACAAGCCAAGACAAACTTTTGTTTTTCCAAAATCTTTCATCTCAAATTTTTTTCTTAAGATATTCTATTGTCTTTGAAAGCTCTTCCAGAGTTCCAATTATATTTATGTCATCAACATATATAGTTATAATAGCAAATCCCGACTGTGATTTCTTTATGAAAACACACGGATATATTGGATTGTCTTGATATCCTTCTCTCAACAAATATCCACACAGGCGATTGTACCATATCTGTCTTGATTTTTTGAATCCATATAGTGATTTCCGTAATTTTATTCAATACAATTCCTAGGAATTTGATTTATACGGGTATCTTAAATCCTATTGAGATAATCATATAAATATCATTATCAAAAGATCCATATAAATATAATGTGACAAAATTCATAAGATGCATGTCCAAACTTTCACACATAGTCAAACCAATTAGAAATCTTAGTGTAATTGCATCCACCACTGGAGAATACGTCTCCTCATAATCAATACCAGGTCTTTGTGAAAAAACCTTGTGCAACTAGTTTTGCTTTATATCTTACTACCTCACTATTTTTCATTTATTTTTCTCACAAATACCCATTTATATCCACAAGCTTAACACCTTCTAGTGTTTTAACTATTGGTCGAAAACCTAACGTTTTAAAAGTGAGTTTAATTCTGCCTCGATTAGTTTTTTGCACTAAAGTCAATCTTTTCTATATCTACATCCTTCAACTGATCTTGGTTTAGGATCCTCATTTTTAGATATAATATCAAGAGCAACATTAATGCAAAAATGTTGTCAATAACTACATTAGTTCGATTCCAACTTTCCTTGTCATGACATAGTTTATTGAAATCTCATTATTATCTTTAGGTATTTCACCTTCTTCACTAGTCACGTCTAGGACTTCTTCATGGATATTTATATCCTCAACTAAGTTTTTTTTACTATTGTTTATTTTCCTTTTTCAAGGGGTTTTGTCTTTGAAACCCATTGGTCTACCACACTTTTGGCGTGTTCCAAACTCATTAGTGACAACTTGTTCTGATGGGATATCAATTTTTTATGGAGCATTTGTAGTTGATATATGTGACTTAGTTACTTTCTTTGCATCTAAAAATGCATCTAATAATTGATTTACTATATTTTAGAAATAATTTATTTTCTAAACTTTAAGTTCACACTAATTTGTAGGAGAATCTAAATGAGACAATAACAATGCATTCCATGTAATTTCTCTTTCCAACTTCTTAATTCCTCCCCCTAATGTTGGAAAATTTGTCTAACTAAAATAAAAATCAACAAATCGTGCAGTAAATATATCACCCGTCAGGGGTTCAAAACATTTAATAATTGATGGGGAATCAAATTCAACATATATTCCTAACCTTCTTTGAGGCTTAGTACGTCGTGGTGGAGTAATTAGAAAATATACTACACATAAAAAATTCGCACGTGAGAAATATTTAGCTCATGGCCATAAGCTAATTGTAATGGCGAATACTTATGATAAGCTACCGGCCTAATATGTACAAATGACGCAACATGCCAAATAACATGTCCCCATACAGATGTTTCATAATTAATGGTCTAGCAATTAATTGCAAAAACTTTATAAATGATTCTACTAAACCATTTTGTGTATGAACATGAGCTACAGGATGTTCAACACTTATCCCAATTGACATACAATAATTATCAAAAGCTTGGGATGTAAATTCACCAGAATTAACAAGACGAATGGTCTTAATTGTATAATCAAGAAATTGTGCCTTTAACTCAAATATTTAGGCAAGTAATCTTGCAAATCTAGAATTTCGACTTGATAATTAGCATATGTGTGACCATCTACTGGATGTGTCTATTAAAACCATAAAATATATAAATGATCCACTTGGTGGGTTAATAGGTCCACATATATCACCATGAATTCATTCTAAAAATGTAAGTGATTTAGTCTCCACTTTAGCTGGTGATGGTCTAATTATTAATTTTCCTTGAGAGCAAGCATCACATGATAATTCATTAGGTTTTTGATGTCCATGTGAATGATCAATAATTCTTCTCATCATTATAGATCCTAGATAACCCAATCGATCATGCTAGATTGCAATATGTATGGATTCATGAATTTCAGGTTCATTGTTGCATATGTTTCAATTACTCATATATGAGTATAATATAAAGAAGATGAAGCAAACAACTTTTCCAGTATACTTTGTTCATGTGAGACAGTAGATTACTATATCTGATTCTTTCTATTAGTTTCAATATGATAACCATTGCAACATATTTCTTTAAAACTTAGTAGATTTATCTTTGATTGACTAGAGAACAATGTATTATCAATTGTAAATTTTGTTTCTCCAAAGAATAGTTGCTTTTCTAAATCCTTCAATTAGGTTTGCAGAACCTAATATCGTATTGAATTTTGCTT
The DNA here is from genome assembly GCF_009727055.1 of Benincasa hispida. Taxonomy (NCBI): domain Eukaryota; kingdom Viridiplantae; phylum Streptophyta; class Magnoliopsida; order Cucurbitales; family Cucurbitaceae; genus Benincasa; species Benincasa hispida. Next base: position 51,627,704 of record NC_052354.1, read on the forward strand.
CCAGCATTGTCAACTTGGAAAAATGTATTTTTTACTTGTACGCATTGTGTGTGTAATTACATCGTCTACTAGACATATATCTCCCTTGCTCATTTTTTAGTCACTATGGAAATTGTCCATGCTTCTTCATTAAACAAAGTAATTATAATAAAAGAAACAAAACTTAGAATATTAAAAGTTAAATCTTAGCCAAGAAAGCATGAAAAATAGATTCTAGAAAAACATTAATCCAGGATACTCTTAAAATCAAAAGAAACACTTTTTATGCCATCAATTGTCAATTTTCTCTTCAGAAGATTCGAAAAAGTTTACCACATCAACATTTATTTATATTGGATGGGTCAAATATATCATTATCCTTTTAGGAAAATCCTTCCACATTTTTCATTTTATTGAATTATTATCTTATGGAGCTTTGAAATTTGGATGATTACTGATGTGTTGAATTGAATGCATGCAAATGAACGTGGTCAAGTTATAATAATTAAAATGACTTGAAAGGCTGAGTATTGTCCTTTGGGATACACAGACACTGACAATACACAACACACAAGCATTATTGTGCAAAATTTTTCTTAAGCCACAAAGAGAATCCTCTTTACTCTCCAAAACCCCTTTTTCTCCTCTCCCTCTCCCAATAGTTAGATACCTATCTCGCTATTGGAATCATAGAGAATAAAGAGGATATTCTCGTGGTAATGTTCGAGATTGCTCAAGAAATCGTTTGTGATCAAGATTGTTGGAGTAGTCGTTCGTTGGAACTTCGAGAGGATTGTTTGTGAAGCTTGAAAATCTACAAAGGTAAGAATGGTTCTAATTTTTTTTCCCTAAAGCATGCTACATGTTTATATTCTATTTTTTCCCTAAAGCTTGAGTGGGGGCATCCTATGCAAATGATGTTTGCATAAGACCGGACCATGAAATAGTCACTTTTTTTTATAACAACCGTTAACTATTAAAACTGAATTTTTCAAATCGACGACCTAAGGTAACTCAATCTTAATCCCGAGCTAACTACGAACTCCTGTTTATTTGAAATTATTCTTTAATATGCATAGATAAGAGTGGTTTGACATCACTACTTAATATGTCTCCCATTTTAGGGGTAAGACTGGATAGATAGCTGGGGACATAGTCCTACAAGATGGAATTTACTCCTACTCGTCTTTAGGGTTAAGTTGTTCCCTTAAGTACTGATTCCTGATCTTGAACAAAGCATCCCCGCCCTCTCATGGCAGAGAGGGATTTGGTTTATTGGTTGGACTTTAAAACCAATTGTTCAATAGAAGATCAGTAGAGACTTAAGAAACAAGATGTATTACAGGGGTAAAATAGTAATTTTGACCTAACTGTAAATATGAACGACCTGTAAAAAATCGACATACTGATTACGGTTAAATTAAATGGATAGAAATATCTCTACATAGAGAAGAGTGCAACTACTGAGCTACAGTGGTGTGTCTTGGTAATTAACTAATAGTGATTAATTCGGTTTAAAAGAGTTTAGCCAATTAATCTCAAATCATTGGAGTTTATGATCTGTAGGTCCATTAGGTTCCTCAACTAGCTCGTAAAAGGATTAAACCTTAGAATAGTGTATTGAGAGAATCTGAAATGTTCAAACTCGGTTTAGCATTTGGAGAATTATATTGATATAATTAATATTTAATCAACAAATTAAATATCACGGTTTTTAGAGAGTTGATAATATTTACATATGATTTTAATATTTAAATATGATTTAAATATTTGATGGGGTGTTTTAAATAATTTAATATTTGATATTAAATTAAATTAATTAAATTAGTTTAAGTAATTTTCCAAATTAATTAATTAAAAATTTGAATTTATGAAATTCAAAATTATGAAATTAATTAAATTAATTGTTTGTTTTTGAATTTGGAAATGATTAAATTTATTTAATTAATTTTTAAATTGAAAGTGGGTTTATCCCACAAATTCCATTACAAATCACACCTCATGCCACTTTCTTGTGCGGTTTTTGAAGTGGCAACCTCACATCTGATCGTATATGCATAGTATTATGATATATAAAGAATGGATCAGATCAGATTGGGCTTCATGCAAGTGGGAAAAATCTGGAAAAAAAGATATGTTTTCTCTCTTAATCAACTCTCTAAACCTATATTGAATTCATCTCAACTTGAGCTCCACCATTTAATCTAAGGCTTGAGGATAGTAGAGAAGATTTTGATGGTGGTCTGTTGCTAAAATTGAAGAAGAAATCTTAAGAATCAAGTAATTTGGTGTACTCTACAAAGATTGTGTTTTATAAACCATATCTCTTGCTTCTTGAACATGCATGCTTTTCCCTTAAAATTGATGTAGTTAGAGTACTTAAATCCTTAATAGTTTCCGTCTAGTGAATGTTAACTCTATCAAAGTGGTGTTATGAATACTCGTGAAGGAATAGCTTGCTGTTATTGGTCTAAATCTGTGGACACAGAAATATATCTACAGTGAGAAGAGTGTACTTGTAGATCTTTAGTGAAGTGTATCCATAGTTAACGAATATTGATTAATTTGATTAATGAGTTTAGCCAATTAATCTCATATCGTTGGAGCTTCTGATCTGTAGGTCAATGAGGTCCCTTTCCTAGCTCGTAAAGGGAATTGAGATAACTATGTCTTGAGAGTTTATATTTTAATTAAACTTTATAATATAAATTTAATTTATATTATGATACATCATAATATATAGTTTATATTTTAATTTAAATTTATAATATAAATTTAATTTTGGATATGATTTAAAATTAAATTTTGGGAGAATTAAATATTTGAAAAAGTTTAAATATTGATTTAATATGAATTAGATTCATAAAAAACTATAGATTAAAAATTAATGTGTATTTGATGCACATTAAAACTATTGGTTATGAGAAAAGTACAATTGAATATGATTCAAGTGTAGGCTAAATTAAATATTTGATATTTAATTTGGTAATTAATTAATTTAAATGAAACTATGGGTTATGTGAGAAATGTTTCATTTAAATCTGATCTAAAGGAAATAATTAATTAAATAAGATTTAATGAAATATCAATTATTAATTTAATTAATTAAATTAAGATTAAGATTAACTCTCATGTAGACAGTTAACAAAAATGTGGGATGACTCCCACGTTTCACTCACTCTCTCTCCTTTGATATAACACCTGCAAATCACATGCAGGTAAATGGGTTTTTGAAAAAAAAAACATTGAAGAGTGGAATTCCAAACCATTGGAGAATTGGATTTTCGGTTCTACAAAAGTAAGATTTCTATCCCTTTCTCTGTAGTTTTAATTTAAAACATGCTTAACCTAGGATCTAATTTATAATAGTTTGAATTTTATTTTTGGTTTTTGTATTATTTTCTAGAATTTTTTAGTGTACTAGTATTTCAAAATATCTAAAATTAATAATGAGTGATGGTCATTTGTGAGTTCTTGCACTGCGTTAGGGCTTGCAACCCTGCAGGTTCATTTAGTCAAGCACATCCACCTTAACAATTGAGGGAGCCTCAACATAGTGGGAGGGTTTCGAATCCACCTGCTCGTTATATGGGTTTAAGAGAAACCCTGACCATCATATAAGATGGCGAAGTTGAGGATCCATTGTTCTATAAATATGCAATAGATGATGTGAACAAAGATGAATGGACCAAGACTATGGATCTTAAAATGGAGTCTATATACTTCAATTCAGTTTGGGATCTTGTTGATCAACCTGATGAGGTCAAACCTATAGTTTACAAGTGGATCTGTAAGAGGAAAAAGATGTAGATGGTAAGGTACAAACATTTAGGACTAGACTTGTGGCAAAGGGTTAAACTCAGGTTGAGAGAGTGGAATATGAGGAAACTTTCTCACCTGGCTGCCATGCTTTAGTCTATTTGGATTTTCCTATCCATTGTCACATATTATGACTATGAGATATGCCAAATGGATGTCAAGACTACCTTTCTGAATGGTAATCTTGAGGAGACTATCTATATGCAGTAACTAGAGGAGTTCATTAAACAAGGTCAAGAGTACATGATTTGCAAGTTTAATCGGTCCATTTATGGGTTGAAATTGGCATCTTGATCTTGGAATATAAGATTTGATATTGCAATCAAATCTTATGGTTTCGACTAGAATGTTGATGAGCCTTGTGTTTACAAGAAAATCATCAACTATCCAGTAACTTTCTTAGTATTGCATGTGGACGATATCCTACACTTTGGGAATAATGTAGGTCTAGTGACAGATGTTAAACAATGGTTAACCGCTCAATTCAAAATGAAATATTTGGGAGTGGCGCAGTTTTTTCTAGGGATCCAGATTAGTAAGGATCATAAAAACAATATGTTGACCTTGTCTCAGGCATCTTATATCAACAAGATCCTTGTCAAATATTCAATGCACACTTCAAAAGAGATTTATTACTTTTCAGGTATGGAATTGTATTGTCTAAGGAATAATGTCCTTAGACTTCTTTAAAGGTTGAGGAAATAAAACGAATTCTCAATGCATCGGCTGCTGACAACCTTATGTATGCAATATTATATACTAGATCTGACATTTACTATGCAACGGAGATTGTCAGTGGACATCAGTCAAATTCAGGATTAGATCATTGAACAATATTTAAAACTATCATTAAGTATCTTTAGAGAACGAGAAACTACATGTTTGTGTATAAAGCTAAGGATTTGATCCTTATAGGATACACTGAGTCTGATTTTCAGATTGATAAGGATTATAGGAAATTCACATCAGGTTCAGTGTTCACTCTTAACGAAGGAGCTATGGTCTAGAGAAGCACAAAGCAAGACTACATTGCTGCCTCTACCATGGAGGCAGAGTATATAGTGGCATGTGAAGTTGCCAAGGAGGCTGTATGGCTCTGAAATGTTTTAACAAATTTGAAAGTTGTTCCCAACAGGTCAAAGTCGATCACCCTTTATTATGATGATAATGGTGATGTGGCAAATTCTAGGTAATTTAGAAGCCACAGGAGAGGGGAGCACATTGAGTGCAAATATAATCTCATCCGGGAGATTATGCATCAAGGGGACGTGATTCTCACAAGATCACTTCGAAGCATAATGCTGCTGATCCATTTACAAAGGCTCTCATGGCTAAAGTGTTTGAGAGTCACCTGGAGAGTCTGGATCTACGAGACATGCATCATCTAGTCTAGGACAAGTGGGAGACGTTACTAGGTATAGTGTATGACCTAGTTTATTGTTTTTGTGTACTATACTTTGTTTTTGTACACCCTACTAGCTTCACGACAAGTGGGAGATTGTTGGGGTTGATGCTCTAAATCTCGTAGGTTTCGTAGTTTGTAAATTATTTGTACACAAATAATTCATTTAATAAAATAAAGTGTTAATCTAAATCCAATAAACTAAGATCCTAGTTTATTTAATGTAGCTTAAAGATATATGTAGTGACATATAAGTGGATCATGTTTAAGTAATAACCTAAATCATCTATAGTATATGGATAAGTTAGGGTACCTTACCCTGCAACACTACGGATATGACTCATTTTGTAATTGTTATTATTGTTGTAAAGTGCTACAAATGATCTGATCTTGATAACTTGTAAAAATACAAGTTATTGTTCTCTCAAAGTTGAAATAATTAGGATCTTTAGTAATATAAACACACTAATTATGGGTGAAAATGCATGAAATTCCATACAATTGATACACACATACAAAAGTATCCCTTTTAGTAAAAAACTGCTTCACTAATGCATTTCAACGCAGGAATCAAAGAAATTTATTAAATATTGCAGCCAAGGCCAACACAAGGGGTATACGTTCGAGAATATACGACGTATGAAGAATATGTTGGTTCGTGCATTTCATTTCAAATCACCACTTGTAGGCATGGGCATCTGATTGGCGGCATCTGAATATTTCAGAAGTGGCAGGCAGTTGTTTTATAGTATGGAATTTAGTGCAAGTTTAATCACCAAGTTGATATTTTCCTATAAAAGGAGAAGCCACCTTTAGAATCATAGTAGACACCTTAGAGCCCAAACAACTAAAAACTTTCTTCAGCTCCAGTAGATAAACTTTGTCGTTTGCAAGTAAGAAGTAGGAGGGAAGACACCATTTCACCGTTGATCAAGAGGTGCTGTTGGAGAGAAGCTTAAGAGAGATATCTTCTTCTTCTCTACCATGTTAGTTGTAGCAAGCATTAAAAACAAACCAAAGAGGACAAGAGATTGAACTCCGTGGCTTGATTTCTTCTTTTTACACTTCATTTCCATTCACCATTTTATTTCATTAAGCTGACATTGTTTGTATATAAACACTTGCTATCTTTAATTCAATCTTATGTTTGTCCATTTATCACTTCTCCATATGTTTACCTTCGAAATTGTGTGTACCTGTGAATTTTTTGACTTAACAAAAGCATGAAATCTATAGCTTAAATCTTTCTGATCAGTTGATTAAAGTAACTAAGTAGTTAAGTCACTCGAGAGGGCAATTTAACTATTGAACTCATTAAGTCAGGGCATGAGTAAGTCTAGAGATAGAGTTGCTCATGTCTTTTGCTTGTTCTTTATGAACAATGCATGCACCCTAGAAATAGGATTATATGTGGCTTTCGCATTGAGAGATGTTGACCTTAGCATGAATTAAAGAATAGAATTTCCAACGCATAATACATACATTTAATTTGTAAACAAGCATATGTATCATCTTCATCTCATCTTCATTGTGCTCACATAGGCTTGATAAACTTGCGAGGAAATCAACGGATACCCTTTACACTTAGAACCTTTCATCCATAAATCCTTTTCTCCCTCTGAACTTCTATTTCTTTTTGCACGTGTGCCATTATTTTAGTGTAAATAACCAACATTTCTCAAGTTAATTAGGAAACATCTACATTAGATAAAAAAAACAAGGCCTACGTTGGAACATTCTAGAGTCCCTAGGTTCGACCCTAGACTTACCAGGAAACTTAAGTTTGATTTATATTTGGGTCTGACTTGAGAGAACTTGTATGCATTCACAAGGTGTGTACGCATCCACTACCAATGCATCGCCTGATTTTCTTACCAAGAGAGAAATCACTCCACCATCCATCTCCATTCATCATAGTCATTTATCACCATTCTTCCTCATCCATTTAAGCACTTATAGAGTCAAATTTTGAGCCGAACAAGTTTTTGGCATCGTTGCCAGGGATTCTAGCAACAAAGCTAACCAGAATTTGGCTTTTGTATCTTTTGCAGATACTTTCAATCAAAGGAGTATTACAGGTTGAGCCTGAACTTGTGAACATTTTATAAGTAGAGAGAGTACTTTTGAACTCATATACGACCCTGAATTGAAAGAATCTTCAGACGAAGAATTAGATCGAATCGACGTCGGAGGTTAAGGCGACAACAACAACAACAACAATGACAACAGATGGCAGATGACCAGATGAATCAGAACTTGGCTCAACGACTAGAAAATGCTTTGTTAAACCCAATATTAATGGAAAACAACAGCACATGTTCAATGCGTAAGTATGCATCACTAGTGTTATATGACATTTTGCTAGGGATCATCTACCCAACGCCTGGCTAGATAAAGTTTAAAATGAAGTCAGTGATGCTCTAAATGCTATAGACAATAGGAAATTTTGAGGGGCTCGCGACGAGGATCCTCATGCCCATATGAAACGCTTCTTAGAAACCTGCAACTCATTCGTGATTCCTGGAATCATGCCAAAAGCTATCTGACAGTCTTTATTCCCCTACACACTTTGTGATGATGCCAAGCAATGAGCGAGCTCTTTAGAGCTAGGCTATATAACAACATGGGATAAGTTGGTGGAGAAATTCATGTAGAAAATTTTCCTTCCCATTGTCAAGCAAGAGACGTCGGGAGATCATGAATTTCGAGCAAGGAGAGTTTGAATACTTAGCGTCACATGGGAGAGATTTAAAGGGTTGGTAAAAAATTGTCCCATCCATGGACTGTTCAAATGGAAACTTTCTATGGAGGATTAAACAGACCTTCCCAAATGGCCGAAGATGCAATAACAGCTGGTAAAGTCATGGATAAATCATATAATGAGGCCAACAAAATTTTAGATGGGATTGCCAAGCATAACATGGAATGGGTTGATGACGCCTACGACTCCAGAACAGACAGTAGGAGGCGTTCTCAGAATGTAATTGATACCAATGCAGTGGCCATTCTTTCTGCATAAGTAGCTGAAATGATGAATATGTTGAAAAATCTGTCAATGAGTAACGCAACATAAACACAGAGTGTGCAGCAAGTAAACACATTGACATAACCCATGTTCCGCTGTATAGGCTGTGGAGAGCCACACCCCTATAATGATTGCCCATAGAATCCACAGTCAGTTTGCTTAATAAAAAAAAAACCCTTTTTCAAACACTTATAACCCTAGATGGAGAAACCATCTTAATTTTTCTTGGAGAGGTCACTAGCAAGATCAACATCATCTTGGAACACATCAACAACATAGACAGGTGCCGTCGCCTGGATTCCAACCTACGCAATAACAGCCTTAGCATCAAACTTTTAACAGAGGGGGTAACGCGTCGAGTTCATCATCTTTGTTTGAAAACCTGTTAAAGGAATATATAGCCCAGAATGATGCGTTGTTGAAAAACCAAGCGTCATCAATTAGGAATTTGGAGATGCAAGTTAGGCAGGTTGCTAGCGAGCTGAAGAATCGACCACATGGAATATTGCCTAGTAATACTGTAGCATCAGGAAGTAATAACGGCAAGGAGCAATGTCACACGGTGACATTGTGCAATGATAAACCTTTGATAGAAGAGAAGAGAAACCTATGAAATGATCTTCATCCTTTAACATCTAAAAACACAACGCATACAACTACGACATTTAAGAGAGAGCAACAAGAAAAACACATGACTTTGTCAATCATTCTCAATCGAGCACCTCTAATGCAGGGGAACCTGAGGTGCGTTTGAATGCACAATTTCCTCGACGTCTGCAGAAAAATGACGAGAAGTAGTTCAAACGCTTCCTTGAGATTCTTAAACAATTACATATCAACATCCCTTTCATCGAGGTGTTGGAGCAAATGCCTAGTTATGTAAAGTTCTTAAAGGATGTATTGACAAAGAAGAGAAAGATTGGCGAGCTTGATGCTATGGTGTTAACACAGGAATGTGATGCATTGATCCACAATAAAATTCCTAAAAAATAGAGAGATCCAGGTCGTTTCACCATCCCTTGCTCGATGGGTGGAATAGAGGTAGGGCATGCATTGTGTGATCTAGGAACTAGTATCAATCTCATGCCCCTCTCTATTTTTAGGATTACATGTGGCTTTCTCATCGAGAGATGCTAAACTTAATATGAACTAAAGAATAGAATTTCCAACACATAGCACATACATTTAGATTGTAAACAAGCATGTATATCATCTTCATCTCATCTTCATTATGCTCACATAGGCTTGCTTAACTTACGAGGAAATCAACGCATAACACTTACACTTAGAACCACTCATCCATAAATCCCTTTCTCCCTCTGAACTTCTATTTCTTCTTGCACGTGTGCCATTAGTTTAGTGTAAATATCCAACATTTCTCAAATTAATTAGGAAACATCTGCATTAGATCCAAAAATAAGGTTTGTGTTAGAAAGAGTCCCTACGTTCGACCCTAGACTTACCAGAAAACTTTAGTTAGATTTATATTTGGGGTTGACTTGAGAGAACTTGTAAGCTTTCAAAAGATGTATACGCATCCACACATCGCCCGATTTTCTTACCAAGAGAGAAATCACTCCATCATCCATCTTCATTCATCATAGTCATTTAATCATTTATCACCATTCTTCCTTATCATTTTAAGTACTTTTAGAATCAAATTACGAGGAAAATAGATCATGATCATTCATGTAGAGACATGTGAATGTGGGTATCCTATACAAAGAGCGTGTATAAGATGAGACCACAAAATTATTAGTCTCTTTTTACAACACTGTTACTTGAAGAGACCTACATTTCACTAGGATGACCATAAATAACCATAAATAACTTGACCTTAATCCTAAGTGAGTCGTGAACTCTTGCCTATGAGAGCGATCCTTTGATCTGCATAGGTGAGAATGGCCAAATTCGCCGACTTAATATGCCTACAATTTTTGGGATTTGTCCGAGTGAGGAGTAGGGAACACAACTACAAAAAATGAAATTCACTTCTTCCCGATCATAAGGAAAGTAGATGAATTGCTCCCTTAAGGGCTTATTCCAGCTTTTGAACAATGAGACACCTCACCTTCTCACTGGCTAGAAAGAGATTTAATTATAGTTAAACTATAACTAATTGTTTATTAGAAGGATCAATGGTACTTAAGAAGTTAGATGTAGTTACAGGGGTAAAACGGTAATTTTATCCAACTGTAGTTACGAAAAATTTATGAAAGGTAAACTTACTGTTGATTGGTTATATTCATAGATACATAAATATATCTACAGTAGGTCCATAAGGTCCCCTTTCTAGCTCAATAAGTGTTAAATAAGAATTAATTAATTTTTCGATTAATTTGAATTGTTCAAATTAATTGAGGGAATTAATTATATGAGATGCAATTAATCTAATGTATGTGGATATATTATAGTATAAAGTTTGATGAGAGAGAAAAATATTTGAATATGATTCAAATATTAATTATATGAATGAGATTCATATAAAACTATAAGTTAAAATTAATATGAATTTGATTTGTATTAAAACTATAGGTTATGTGAGAAAATATTATTTGGATATGATTCAAATATGTAATATTTATATTAAATATGATTTATATATAGTTTTTAATTTAATTACATTAAAATTAGTTTTAATGTATTTTATATTAAATGAAGAATAACTCCCTTGAGAGTTATTCGACGTAGTGATGGGGAGTTATTTTGAATAACCCACCCCCCTCTATTTCTTTTACACATAAGTGATAACATAGTGATTTTTTTCATAGTACATTGGTTGGTTCTCTGCAACATTCCTTCCCAAGAAATTTCTCAAAACAATTCTCTCTAAAGAAACTCTTAAACTTCTTGTTCCCTGCCAAAATTCGAAGAGCTCACAACTCCTTTGATTCTTACCATAAGAATAGCAAGGAAGAGTTTAGTGGTGATGACCAGTGTTGGGGATTCAATCTTGTTGTGATCGTGAGGAAAAGTTTAATTTGTGACTTTGGGAGAGGAGAATATGAAGAAGGATATTCATCAAGTGTGAGTAAATTCTTCTTCCTTATTTCTCCATTTTTTAGATTGCATGCATATAGGTTGTATGCTTATGTTTATTGTTCAGTACGTTTTTCTCTAATTTTGACTTCTGTCTAAAATGAAATTACTGACACAAGGCAATGACTCGTTTCATGCATATCAATTCTCTAATCAATTGGATCTTTCGAGGTGAAAGGAAAATACACTCAACTTAATCCTTCATTTAGTCAAAGTTTCTAAATTAAAGTGATTTTGTGCTCGTTACATGCGAGACTAGAAGGACATAAAAAAAAAATCATAACTCAAAATATTACTGTTCTATTTCCACTATATGTCATCCAACATGCATATTTGAGTTTCATCATTGACAATCAACATCCAAAGCAAACAACAAAGAACTCTCATATCTTCTCAAATCTCAATTAATAATTTAAAATTTTCTCCAAATTTTCAAAAAAATTAACATGCATATCATCAATTAAAATCAAATTAGCATGCATAACACATAAAAATGCGAATGACCTCCTACCTCAAACTTTAAAATATGCATTGTCCTCAATGCATGAGAAAGATAGAATACAAGCTTAGGATTGTACATGAGTCCATCGAATAAGTTAGGGAAATGATTACCTTTTATGTTAGATAATGATTGTGAAAAATATGAAAGCTATGAGTGACTCCATTATTTCTAAAAGAAAAAATAAATAAAGAACTAAACTAAAGACGAAAGTAATTAAAAACTTGGGTTGCCTCCCAATAAGCACTTGGTTTAACATCTTTAACTAGATAGGGCTCATCCATCATGTCAGATCCCAAGGTGGCTTTGTCATGTCTTTCCTAGTACATTCTGAAATCAAAAGTTTTCATGACAGTTACAAAAACAATCATCAACTTTATCCTTGCCAGTAAATATATTATGTATCTTTTTCTTGTCATTCAACTCAACATCTCCTTTATGAGCATCATAAACTAAGAAAATTCAATGTATCTTTAGAAGATCTCACAGGATTAATCACATTTTCTTTAACATGCTTCTCCATTACTTTTTCATACTTCATCTTAGAACTAGATTTTAAAGACATACAAACATTAGGAATGTTAACAAAAGTAGAAATTATGCTTCTTAACATGATGCTCTTCTAATTTTTTAATTCCTTATTTAACATCACATTCACTATATACTTCATCAACTTTTTTCCCATCACCTTAGAGGAAGAATCAACAATTAAAAAAGATTTACTAAAAGAAGGGAAAGTATTAACCAACGTACTTGTCCCATGGTGTTCATGAGTTACCTCATCAATCATGTGATTAAGGGATTTGTATAAATCAAATTTTACCTCTTCATCATTGAGTCTAAAGGTTAGCTTACCATTTTGCACATCAATGAGAGCCCTATCGATAACCAAAAATGGTCTTCCAAGGATTATTGGGATATCAACATTTTCTTCCATGTCAAATACTACAAAATCTATCAGAAATATGAACTTGTCTACCTTAACTAACACATCCTCTACAATGCTATAAGGATGAGCATAATATCGATTAGCTAATTGCAAGGATATTGTTATTGATTGCACCTCTCCAATGTTGAGCTTCCTAAAAATAGTAAAGACATTAGATTAATTGAAGCTCCATGATCACATAGTGCTCTAGGAATTCTAATATTGCTTAATTGACAAGGAATAGAAAAACTCCCTGAATCTTTTAATTTTGGAGGCAATTTATTTTGTATTACCACATTATATTCTTCATTTAAAACCATAAACTCATATTTACCAAACTTGTTATTCCTAGATAGGATATCTTTCATGAATTAAGCATATTTTGGCATTTTCTCTAATGTCTCTGCAAAAGGTATATTAATATGAAACTTCTTAAATATCTCTAAAAATTTAGAAAATTGTGCATGTACCTTCTTTTTCTAAAATCTCTGAGGATATGGAAGAATATTAGGGACAAAAGTTAAAGAGTTAGAAGTACTCCTTGGTTTTTACTCAGATTTTGTTGAAGTTAGGAACATGCAAGTGGAAGCAATTTGGATTTAAAGTACTCTAATTTCATTAATTTAAGGATCAAGCATGTTAGTTCAAAACTGTAAAAATAGAGTTCTTAGAGTGCAAACCTTAATGTAGCTCAAAATTGAGGCGCCTTCTTTTTTTTTTTTTTTTTTTATCGCGAACACTTTGTGGACCACCATTAAAGTCTTACCCGCTATTCTCCAGCCTTAGAACGAATTGTGGGATTTGAATTGTGATAAATTTGAAGGAAAAATGAGTTTGAAAGTGTTTTTGGTGTAATGAACTTTGAGATAATAATTTAGCTTCACAAGCTTTCTAAGAAGTTCAAATCTCAACATTTCTTCTTCTATTTAAAGAAGAGAAGATGCAAAATTAGTTCTACCTCCAATTGACACTAAATTAAACATAAACTAGTGGGATTTGAGATGTTGATTAAGCTCAAATATGGAAGAATCCACTAGCCCTTTGAATTTCCAAAATTCCAAAATTTATTAATTTAAAACCAAATTTAAATAAAATTAATTCTAATAATTAAT
>NC_052354.1:51980930-52010206 GCF_009727055.1 Benincasa hispida
ACCTAAAACACGTCCCCTGTGTTGACCTCGATCACAACTGAGAAACTTGCGGTATTACACTTGGTTCCATCGCAAGGAAACTTGTGACAACGCTTGGCATAGTACGTAAACATCCATAATTAACGCATATCTAGCAGTAGTATCGCATCATTTCAAGCACAGAACATCACCAATCATACACATCAAGTTTTTTCCACAACAAGTTTATGGCGCCGTTGCCGGGGAACTGGTTAACAGTTTATTGTTTGAGTGTGTTTTTAGTATTTTGCAGGATAGATCTCATTGTACTGGCTATTCAACGTGGAGAGCAGCCTGACGGTTTATGAGTCCTGGTGCTAAACCAAAATTTGAAGCTGACCTTGAGATCGAGCGTACTTTTCGCACAAGGGCACGTCAAAACTGAATTAGGCGAAAGAAGGCAGCCAGCATGGCGGACAACAATGATAATGCGGTACCGGTTGTAAACTAAGGGGTTGTTCGACTGGCTCAGGATCCTATCTTCCTGGCGGCTGATTGCAACATCCCAATGCGTAATTATGTGACACCCAATTTGTATGATTTTTCGCCTGGAATCTTGAGGCCGACTGTGGAAGAGAATGCGTGTTTCGAGATTAAGTCAGTCATACTGCAGATGATTTAAAATGTCGGGCAGTTTGGGGGTTTGCAAGGTGAAGACCCACACGCCCATCCGACCAGCTTTGTCAAGATGTGCGGCAATTTTTCCTTACTTGGTGTGACCCCAGAGAATATAAGACTGTATCTGTTCCCTTACACCTTGAGGGACGAGGCTAAGAGGTGGGCTTACTCACTGAAGCCAAATGAAATCACTTCATGGGATCAACTGGTAGAGCAGTTCATGAAGAAGTTCTTCCCACCTGCCGTCAACGCAAGGCGACGAAAGGATGTGTGAACTTCGAACAGATGGAGAATGAGACCCTAAGCACTGCCTAGGTGTGATTTAAGAGACTGGTGAAAAACTGCCCGCATATCGGGATCCCCGATTGCGTCTTGATGGAAACATTTTATAATGGCCTGAACAGAGCAACGCAGGTTGTTGCTGATGCCTTCGCGGCAGGAGGTTTTATGGATAAGACATACACAGAAGCTAAAGTCATCCTCGACCGCATCTCGCAGAATATGGATGACTGGATCGACGATGGATATGGAGGCCAAGGCGCCGAGAGAAGGAAAAGTGAAACAGCCACTATCCTTGCAGAGACAATGACCATGTTAGCCGCTCAAATGGCCGCAGTGACCTCGATCCTCCAGTCACTGGCAATTAACCAAGGAGCCATTGCTCCACAATCAGCGCAAGCCGCTGCACCGGCTCAAGTGGCCGCAATCAGTTGCGTTAATTGTGGAGGGGCTCACAGAGCTGACATGTGCCCATTGAACCTTCAGCAAGTATGTGCTATCTAGAACAATCCCTTCAACAACACCTATAATCCGGGCTGAAGGAGCATCCTAACTTCGGTTGGGGAGGCAATCCCAACCCAGGAGGGCCAGTTAACCACTCAAGGGGGTAGTAGAGGGAATCAGCTTTTTCACCACAATCAAGGGCAAATCAAGATCGCACAACCAGCAACCATCATTAATCTAACACCTCGCGGAAGCTCATTAGAGGACGCTGTTGAAGCAATATATGGATAAAAGCGATGCAGTGATGCAAGCACAAGCGTCTTCAATAAGGAATCTGGAGATCCAGGTGGGCCAGCTGGCCTCTGAGCTAAGAGGTCGAACACCGAGAACATTGCCCAGCAATTCAGAAGCCTTGAGATCTATAGAAAAGGAGCAATGTCCTTAAGACATTGAGCAGGCAAGTCTGATCGCCTGCGGAGATGTGGATTGCGATCACTCATGACAATGCAATTTTCTGTCCATATCTCAATACTATGTTTAATGCTTTATTAAATTGCTGTCTCTTTGAATTCTGAATTTTGTCTTCAATTCTTCATTTAATTCAATTTTGACTTATGAATTTATTTCCTCATTTATTTCTTTACATTTAATTCTATCTCGTCTTAATGCGATGAACTTTAAATGGTGAATGATTGAATAATAAAGAGAAAATTTATTGCCGCAAGTCACAGCACTTGCGTTGATGAAAAATATATAATAGAAATAATACAATAATTAACAAGAATGCAAGGCGACAATAGATGCATCTCAAACCAATAAGGAATGCTTTGTGTTCACCTAACTCAACTATATTGAGTTGAGGGGTGTGTTGCGCTCGTATATGTCCTTTGTCCGTTCTTACCTAAATGCACTATGTTGAGGTATCCTCCAGAAATGCGTTGGTTAAGGGGTGTGTTGCGGGGATATATGCGTTGTTGCCCGTCCTCTACGAAAAATGTAGTTGCATTGGTGAGCACAATGCGTTAATCTTTATCTTGTGTCCATTCAAATAAAATATTAAAGAAAAATTCTTTTGGAAATTTGAGGGGGAAGTTCAATCGATTCGTATCCCCAAGCAATTATGACTTGGCAGACGAAAGGACAGCTTTATCTGAAATTCCATAAATGAGGGAGGTGGACCGACGCGCCCGTTGAACTACTCGAGGCCTATCGCCGTAAAAATCGTGTTGGGCCCACCACAACCCATAAATAAGGCTTTCTCCTTCGTTGGAAGTTCTTTAC
Source organism: Benincasa hispida (assembly GCF_009727055.1). NCBI lineage: Eukaryota > Viridiplantae > Streptophyta > Magnoliopsida > Cucurbitales > Cucurbitaceae > Benincasa > Benincasa hispida. The sequence goes on from NC_052354.1 coordinate 51,983,571, forward strand.
CTCATTTTGGGCAAATTTGAAACCCTAAGTGCGTTGCACCCAGAACTTTCTTTCTCCTCTGCAGCTCAAACTTTTTACCAGACCTTTCTAAGCTCGTATCCATGGCTGACTAAACTCCAAACCAATCTGCTTCACCTTCCACCCTTGACCAAGTAGCCATGCGAGAGGCAGCATTCCTGGGTGCCAGTCACAGGCCTACCGCCCAAGCCCACACTATCCCCAAACTCACTGGGAGAGCCCAAAGAAACCCTCTGGCCGTTAGGCCTCCGTTGTTCAAGCGAGGAGGAAGCATCGAGATCATGCCTATACCAACACCTGCCGTCTCAACTGAAAGTGAAAGGAAGAGACGCGATGATACGGAGGTGTTTAGCAACATCCTGAGTACCTTAGAGCAAGGAGGTAGACTGCCCGAGGCAGGGGTTGTAAATCAACCACTGTCTACGGAGGCGGAGACGGTGAGAGTAAAGGATGGAGTAGTAGTGGCGGTGGAAGTGGTGGTTGAAGAAGAAGAGACGAGAAGAGGTGTTCTGGCCCCGGAGATTCCTAAGGTGACTGCCATCACAGAAGCCTATGACGGACCTCCAAGAAGAGAAGAAGAAGAGATTGCGATGGAGGAGGTCAAGGAGGGCGAGGTTGCATTGGAGACCCCTGACATTGCGTTGGAGGAGGTTGTGGGGGAAGTGCAACCAGAAGTGGCTGAAGAGAAGAAGAAGAAGAAGCAGACCAAGGGAAAGAAGCCTGGGGAGGCTGAATCCTCCCATCATCGCAAAGAAAAGAAGAATAGAGAGAAAAAGGATGATGGTGAAGATGAGGAGGCCAGGAAAGAAAGAAAGAAGAAAGAGAAGGAAGAAAGGAAAATGCACCGGCGTGAAGAGAGGTGCTTGAGAAAAGAAGAGGAAGCGAAATAGAGGGCTGCGAGCCTTTAGAAGGATGAAGAATCAACCTCTGTAAGGGAGGATAGAGAGGAAACGACACAGTTGATGGAATCAGTGCAACCCATACCAACGCAAATAGTTGTGATCGATGAAGGAGAAGAAGCAGAGGGAATCCCTTTAATGCAGCATCATAGGGAGAATGTGCCGCAAGGGTCCACAATTGTCCCTCAAAAATTAATTTTGGCATTGGAAGAGAAGGAGAGAAAAAGGAAAGAAGAGGAAGAGAAGCAAGAAAGGATGGAGCAGGGCAAGCTCATCATCACAGAGGGGAATAGAAGAAGAAGATTGGAGTTTGAAGAAATGCGAAGCAACAATGAGCTTGCCAGACTTAAAAGGGATCCGAAAGCGCGAAGAGGAATAACGTCTGTTGCTGACCTCTGTGCAATTTGAAGAGGAGTTTGCGAGAGAAGAGAGGGAAGAAGAAGAAGAGGAGAGGAGGAAGAAGGAAGAAGAGGAAAGATTGTTGCTGGAGGAGAAGAGGAAGAAGTGCGAAGCTAATAAGCGGCGCTTATATAAGAGCAAGAGAAAAGAACTCGCAGAGCGCGAGAAAGAGGAACAGCGCAAGTAGCGAGAAAGGAAAGCAAGACAAGCAGGCTGCCTTACGCTGGCAAAAGGCAAGGCTATAGCAGAAAGCAGCGAACCCGCGGCGGCCAAGAAGCGCTCATCAAAGAAAAAGGAAAACGATGATATGTTGATCGAGATGGTTTTCTTTCCTGCGCCAAATCCATTACCTGACCTCATCACGAGTGTAATTATGGAACATGGGTGGGACACATTCTGTCAGTGCCCATCCATCATAGTTCCTCAGGTAATACGAAACTTTTACCGCGGGCGGCTATATGGAGATAAGGATGCAATGAACTTTAAGGGAGAAACAGTATCCTTCAATACAAGGGACATCAATGAAATTTATCAGATGAAGGACAACCCTGATGCACCAAGGAACAAGATTATTGATGATCCCACAGAAGAGCAAATGGAGGACGCATTGAGGATACTAATGCAACCAGGCACGAAGTGGTCAGTCTCGCCCAAAGGCATCCGTACCTAGAGTCCAAGTCCTTGCTATTAGTGGGGAGGCTCTGGGTTTACTTGGTTAAGAAGCGGCTGATCCCAACAACGCACGATAGAACTATATCAAGGGATCGGGTCATGGCTGCATACTGCATAGCCCGCGGCATTATATCGATGTAGAGCAGTTGATCACGAGGTAGATCAGAGCATTAGTGGGGCATGTTCGGGGGCAATACTTCTTCCCGTGGATCATTTCAAGTCTATATCTGTCTATGGGTGTAGGCGTTCATGAGGAGCCCATGCCAAAATTCCACGGCCTCATCAACATAAAAATCTTGAGGATGCTCCTCAAAGATTTTCCACACTGCCCCGAGCTGCCAGCAAAGAGGCCTGCGATCTATTTGAATGTGCCTCAAGAACCAAGGCCCAAAAGACAACAAAGAGAAGATAAGGGAAAAGAGAAGGTCTAGGAATCACCAACGTAAGATCCGGAACCTATGGACCTTCTTCCCTTTGTCATCCGGCCTCCAAGCCCTCCGAGCCCACCAGCGCAACCCTCTTCCCCCTTACACGAAAATTTTACAACCCTTCTTCTTGTCCCCAACTCTTCTGTTGTTTACCCAGCAGCCCTACCTTTACCAATAGCTTCATCATCGCAACCCACCATTCCACCGTCGTATGTTGATGACCCATACGATTTGAGTGAAGGCACCTCTACCCAACCCCAAAACGATGCTGGCGAGACATTGCAGGCACGACCATCCTTCACCTCCATGGCTGTTGAGTTAGTTGAAATGAGAACCCTCTTCTTTCAACAACAAGAGCTTGTCTTTCAACAGCATCATTTCTTCAATCAGCGATTTGAGGTAGTAATGGAGCACATTGATGAGATTTAACGCAGTGCTGCGACTTCAAGGTAGGCGCTTATCAATATGCAGCGCAGTATGCATAGGATCTTCTTGCACCAAAGACAGATAACAGAGCGTATTCAAGAGTATTTTAATTTCCTCACCGCATATCTGCATGGTTCGATAGTGCCTCCGCATCTAAGGCAACACTTATTGGTTGATGACGCTTCTGTTGCACCATCTCAACATCCTCCGTCTGATCCCCCTACTCCTCAACCTTAATGTTTACACCTTCTTCCAATAATAGTTTTTTTCTTTTATGCAGCCATTCCATACTTTGTATTCAATTCATCTATTCTTTGTAAGTTAATCATATTCTTTGACTCTTGTATAGGCAACAAAAAAAAAATTGTATTGCGTTCAATTATACTTATTTGTACACTTTGTTAATATTCAATACAATTAGAGTACATGGCCCACTCTACTTTTTTTGCCTGTGCCTTTTTCTTTATTTTCACTTGTCAATTTTTGTAATGTTCTTAATCTTTTAATTTTACGATCTTTATTGCGTTGCTATGATGTATTATATGTTTATACTTAGAAACATTTCCCATACTTAGTAAATTCTGACTAACACTTAGTTCTTCATCTACCAGTACTTTACCTTTTATCTTTCAAAGTTCTGCTCAAACCTTCTTTCTGAAATTTTCTTCTAAGTGTTTGTCTAATCTATCCAAACAACACAATGTGGACTTGTGCTTGCGTGTTTCATTAGTTGGAGGTTGCGTTGATTTAGAATTCATGTCTTGAGGAGCTTCATCTTTTGTAGGTGAACTTACTTCTGAACTGGTACTTTTTCCACTATTAGTTGATTGGTCATCATCAACAGTCAAATCTACTGGTGTTGTTGTCACATCTAGTACTAATGGCATAGGGGCTGTTGTTTTGCCACTTCTCAATGTCACTACATGACATTGTTATTTACCTCGTGGCCCCGATGCTCCTGAACTGCAATTCCGCGTACTAGGCGCTTTCTTCTTTAATTACCTAGTAAGCTAATCAATCTGCTCTTCTAATTCTTTAAGGGAGTCAGCTTGCAATTGTCTTATTGCTTGCGATTGTCTTATTGCCTCGCTCTTTTCAATGTAATGTTTTAACGATGTCTCTAGAGACGAGGTGCTGCAAGAGGTATGTGCTTAATGCATTACATAATCCGAACAACCTGCGGCGAAAAGCAAACATTCCGTAGGGGCAGGTGAATGTGGTTTTCTGTTGGTCTTAAGAAGCAATCATGATTTGGTTGTAGCCTACTTACCCGTCCAAAAAACAAAAGTAATCATTTCCTGCTAGGCGGTCTAGCATCTGGTCAATAAAAAGCAAGGGGAAATGATCCTTCTTCGTCGCTGCGTTGAGTATGCGGTAGTCCATGCAGATTTGCCAGCCAGTGACGGTCCTCATTGGTATTAATTCATTGTTTGCATTGGGAACTACCGTCATTCCTCCATTCTTGGGCATACACTGCACGGGGCTGATCACGTGCTATCGGTGATTGGATAAATAATGCCTACTTCTAACCATTTGATTATCTCCTTTTTCACAACTTCTTCATCGTAGGGTTTAGTCTGCGTTGAGGTTCGATCGACCCTTTTTGCTTTTCTTCGAGACATATCATGTGCATGCAATATGCAGAGTTGATTCTTCTTATGTCTGCTAGCGTCCATCCTATTGCTTTTATCTACTTCTTTAGGATGCTCAGCAACGCATGCTCTTGTTCTACTTGAAGCGCAGAGGAAACTATTACTAGTAGAGTTTCATTTTGCCTCAAGAAAGCATACTCCAGGTGGCTTAGCAAGGTTTTTAATTCCACAGTGGGTGGTTGTTCCAAGGAAAGTTGTTGTGCTTTTCTCTCTTCATTCAACTTCAGTTTTTCTTCTTTGGTTGTCATTTCCATAATCGCATTGCAGGTTGCTACGGATGTGGTCGCATCCTCTCTTTCATTTTCATCTTCGAACTCTTCTTCTTTATTACAACTGGGTTCATTGTCGGAATCTGTTAGGTCTTCTTCTTTCGGATACTTCATGGCTTTAATAATGTCAAACCTGAGCTTCTTTCCATTCACACTTCGGGTGATCTCTCCCTTGTACACATCAATTTGAGCACGACTAGTGGATAAAAATCGTCGTCCCAATATGATGGGTACATCCTTGTCCACTTCATAATCGAGAATGATGAAGTTTGCCAGTAAAATAAACTTGTCAATTGAGACCAGAACATCCTTCACCTTCCCCTCTAGATGAACTAGGGACCTATCTACCAACTGGAGAGTCACCGTCATGGGTGCCAGTTGCCCCACATTCAAATGTTTAAAAATTGAAAGGGGCATTAAATTGATACTGGCCCTGAGATCGCAAAACGCTTGACCTATATATATCCCGCCAATTGAGCAGAGTATCGTGAAACTTCTGAGGTCGCGCATTTTTTGTGGAACAATGGTGTTCGACTTTTGTGTTAGTGCCACCATTGTGAACTTGCCTGTGCTCCTTTTCTTTGTCACCATGTCCTTAAAAAACTTTGCACACTTTGGCATTTGTTCAATCGCTTCAATAAAAGGGATGTTAATATGTAGTTGTTTATTGACATAAAACGATGATGTGTAATGTATGATGCAAGTCTATGTCCCCGTTACCAGTTCCTCGGCAACGGTGCCATAAACTTGTTGACATATATGCTATACAATGATGTAATACACTTAAGATGATAATGGTGTCGATGATAATATGTAATGCATAAAATTTATCTTCTTATGTCATACAACGCTTAAGATGCGGTGATTCTAAATAGGCATATGGATTGTGATGAAAGATGAATCATACAAGCTCATGTTACCATAAACTCAATGACTTGGAATGGGAATGGATGTGGATGCTCTGTGATGCATATTCAGACACACTCTCTTTATGCGATACTACTTCTAGATATGCGTTATTTATAATAATCTTGTAGTATACTATACATTGTCACAAGTTTTCTTGCGTTAGAACCAAGTATAATTACACTGCAAGTTTCTCGGTGTGATCCGAGGTCGAACATAAGGATTGTTTTAGATTAATTGTGTTATATTTGTGATATAAGCGACCGGGGATTTTTCAATTTAATAAAAGTTGTATGTTGTACATGTATTTTAAAAATGCGATAAGTAAATTGTGTAGTAAAGTAAAGATAAGCGATAAAAATGCGATAATAAAGTAAATTGCGTTAAAAGTAAAGTGCGATAAAACAAACCTAAGCTATGATGATGCAAGATACTACATGATACAAGATATTGAGGTTGAGACTAACTGTGAAGATTATACAAAGATCGTGTTACGCGGTGGCAAGGCTTAAGTGCGAAGCAGAAATAGAAAGGGTAATGAATATAAACATCGAAAGTTCTTTAATTGCGTTAAAGATATAATTACGGTTCCACTTTCCCTTGGCATACACCTCTCGGTGATCAGCCGCGCTTCCCACATCTCGTGGTGAAACAGGGAAAAACATAGTGAACACAAGGTTGCTTCCATTTCAAAGTACTTCTTGCTTTAGTTAACGCATTCTTCTAACCTTCTCTCAGCAGATCAGAATGACATCTTCACTTCTGCTCTCACAGGTGAAGATGACGTCTAGCATGCTTTAGCTAAACATCTTTATTTCTTTAGCACATATTAAGTTACTTGTTTAATTCATATTAATCACCAAGGGATTAAGAAAACATCGTGGAGAAAGTGATTAATGGAGGAACGGAAATAGATAGAAATGTGGAAATGAGAATGATCATGACAATTAATTATAAAATCAAGCGTCTGACATGGTTGTGAATGAATTTAGACTAAGAAGATGAAGTACAATTGATGAATAAGAGTTAGAAACAGATAACAGAAGAGTGTCAGTCTTGACACTGATCTGGACGGAGAGATTGCTTGCCGGCATAGATGGAGTGAACGGAAAGATGAGCTTCCCTCTCAGGCTTGCTCAACCGGTAAAGCTGATCTAGGTCCAGAGCTTCACGATGGGGATTTGGAATGATTCACCCTGAGACTCACCTCTCAGCCTTGCCTCTTTTCTTCCGATCTTCTCTGATCAACACTCAGATCAGCCTTTCTCTCAATAGCCTCGTATCAATTATCCCCCGTATCAAGTATATCTTTCAGTGAATTCTTTGAGGGTATTTATAGATGAAAGCTTTGACTCTTTGACTTGTGTGGTCCCCACTTTATTGTTATGGAAATATCGAAAATGGTGGAATAAATATTCCTTCTGTTATACAATCAGTCCGTCGAAAATGCACAACTGTTAGTTGTACACGTGTCAAAATCCTCTGTGATTGCGTTGCTCATTTGCATCTTTCGATCGTGTGCTCGCATGTGGTGTTGTTTTTATTACCGCATGCGGTTGAAGTTCAGCTCTAGATCGATTGTCACATGGCCGTCATTACGTTGATTGTCTATTCATTCCTAAATGATGGGCGCAATGCGAAGTAGATGCGTTAATCTTTTTCTCTTGAGCCAAGAACGCATACGGTGACTGGATTTCCTGCAAAATAGACTTGAAATATTCTTTTTCTACCATCTTGATGATGTTAGTGGGTGTATTGACAACAATTTATAATTATTGTATTTCTTAGCTAATTTCCATACAATCGACGTAACTTTCCTCTCTTTTAACTGTAATATCTAAATAAAGCAGTATAAGAAACTTGTATTTCTACAAGTTATCACTGTTTCAGCATGTCCATGAGGCAATGATACTGCACTTCATCATTTTTCTTCTTTTTAAGTCTCTAAGGAAATGGTGGCAGTTGTATCTTCACGGTTCCTTGTTCCATAGCCTTAGAAGTGGACGTAACTTCTGGTTCCATCGTCTCAATTCCTTTTGGTTCATCTTGTGTCAACGGGGTCTGGGGTTCCATCGCAAATGGATTAGTCCGACTTGGCTCCTTCTTCTCTTTCGCTACTGTTTTTCCGCTTCGCAAAGTCACAGCTTGACATTGCTTCTTTCCTGTATTCCCCGAGTTGCACGGGAGCTCAGTTGAACTCGGCAATGACCCTTGCGGTCTACGTTTGAGCTCGCATGCAATCTGTCCTATTTGAATTTCGAGATTGCAGATTGAAGTCGCCTGATTTTGGAGCACTATTTCATTCTTCTCAATATATTACTTTAATAGGCTCTCCAGAGATGAAAATTGCGGCGCCTGTGAGCTGCTAGCTTGATTTTGCGATTGACCATTTGTTTGCGGGAAAAATCCCGACGAATCTTTTTGCGCCATGGGTTGAAAATTTTGTTGTTGATTTTTTCAAAGAAAATTGGGGTGGTTTCTCCACCCAGGATTGTAAGCGTTGGAGAAAGGATTGTTCTTTACGAAATATACAGATTGCGGATTCCTCGGACATTCTTCCATCGGATGGGCTTCTCCATAAGTGGCACAACTTGCGCTTGTCTGATCGATTGCGTTGACCTGCCCCCTTTGCGTTCCCGGGCTGTTAATTGCAATTCCCTGTATCAGATTCATCATTTCTTTCATTTGATTTTGTAGGGATGTGATGGCCCCATTGTTTGCATTAGCTTCTCTAATTTTAAGTCGTTGGTCGCTTTCCCTCTAGTCTCCGTGATTCTTCGAAATGCGATCAAGGATATTTTTAGCTTTGTCAAATGTTTTGTCAAGCAGACCTCCAGCTGCTGCTGCATTGGCAGCCATCTACGATGCAGGGTTCAAACCATGATAAAAGATTTCCATTTGGAGACAGTCAGGTAAGCCATTATGCGGACATTCTCGTACCAATCTTTTAAACCTCGCCCAGGCATCGCTAAGCGATTCGTCAATATCCTATTCAAAATTTGTAATCAACTTCCTCCTTCTTGCGTTCTCTGTCGGGGGGACGTATTTCTTCATGAACTTTTCCACTACTTGTTCCCAAGATGTTATCTCCCTTGGTTCAAGAGAATAGGCCCATTTCCTTGCTTGGTCGCATAGTGAAAATGTGAACAACGTTAGTCGAACTTTCTCAGTTGAGATGTTTGGAAAAACAAAAGTATTGCAGATTTTAATAAAACTCTGAAGATGGGCATGCGGATCCTCGCCATGCCTTCCACCAAATTGTCCAGCCGTCTGAATCATCTGCAACATAATCGGCTTCATCTCAAACCCTGATCCGTCCAGGGCTGGCCTCATGACTCCTGGTGAGAAATCATAGAGGTTGGGCGACGCATAGTCCCAGATGGGTCTATTGCGGTCGTTTGCAAGAAGAAAAGGGTTTGCCATGATATTATTTGTGTTTACTGGTCCGTCTTCTGGTTATTCCGCTATGTTTGTATTTCACTCTTGTTGTTGTCGACGGTTGTCTCACTGTCTTCTTTTGAACGTTCTTTCAATCTCTGGTCATAATTGGGATCAGGAACTTGTCTTTCGCTCATACGACACCTGCTTCTTCCCTTACCAAAGAAGAGGTAGTGCACAGAGGTTGAAAGCTGCAAAGAAAATCAAAAAGTTACTATTAGTGCAATATGTATTATCGTAGTCCCCGACAACGGCGCCAAAAACTTGATGCGTTGTGAATGTGATGAAATAATGGTGTCTAATTGCGATGATGGTTTATGCATTGCACATAGAAGTTTTCCTAGTAAAACCCAAGTATAAATCTTACTAGGTTTCATGGTAAGTCCAGGGTCGAACACAGGGACTACTGAGATACTATGTGTTGGTAAATTTTTTATTCCTTTGCAGTGACAAAAACAAATAAGTGGTTGATGTGTTGTTTTACGTATAGATCCTATGCAGCGGAATTGAGTAAAGAGTTGATGACAGTGAAAGTTACAATGAGTATGCGAGGAACGAGTTGAGAAGGGATTTAGCTAACACTTCCTAAGATTGCGTTCAGGTTATGCGATCATGCTACACACATACAACAGCATGTCATCTCTCAATGCAAATGTCGTAGTTCCTAATTCTAGGATGCATGGGATGTATGCGATAATGTCGATAGGACTTATGTCTAAGCCTCTATTCTTGTCTATGAGATGATGAATGATACACACATACACAAGGTGACCGCATACTATCATACCCTATTTCTAGGGTGCATGCGATGCATAATAGCAAACAATACTTATCTCTAAGTTTCTATCTCTTGCTTATGCGGTTCTAATTTGACTCTCTCAAGCCTAGATTCTAACCTGACTCTCTCGAATCTAGATTCTTTCTTTAGACTACTCTCTCAAGTATCTCTAAAGGGTGAAGGACGCATACATAAGACAAGATGATCGCATAAAATGAAGATCTTAGGTCATGCTAGCTAAGTGCTTCTCAACCCATTCAGAAATTTAGTTACTCATGCGAAATGTGAAGAGATTGAACAGATGTTGAGATGCAAATTCCATTTTATAAATAAAGTCATAATACAAAATAACAATGGAAAGTAGGGATAAGAAGCCTGATAGCAATGTCTTGCTTCTCAAGGCTTGTACACTATCTTTTACTCTACTCTATCCAGAGAATATCCTTACTTTCGCAAGTGTCGACAGAATATTGATAACTTGTAGAAATACAAGTTATCTATACTGTTTTATTTAGATATTGCGGCAAAAAAAGAGGAAAGTTGCATCGATAGTATAGAAATTGGCTAAGAAATACAAAAATTATGAAAAGTCGTAAATACACCTACTAACACCATTGCGATGGCGAATAGAATGTTTCAATCTCTATTTTGCAGGAAATGGGTTACCGCATGTGTTCATGGCTCGAAGACAAAATAAACAACGCATCTACGTCGCATTGCGCCCATCAATCAAGAATGAAGAGATGATCAACGCAATTACGGCATATGCGACAATCGATCCTGATCTTTAGCGATCAACGCAATCTCAACCGCATGTGGTAATAAAAAACAACACCTCATGCAGCGATCAATCGAAGATGTGAAGAGCAACGCATTCGCAGAAGATTTTGACAAGTGTACAGCTTTTAGTTGTGCATTTCTGACAAATTGCATAACAGAAAGGAGTTTTCCATTCCGCCATTTCAGGAACTACCATAACTATACAATGGGGACCACAAATTCAAAGAGCCAAGGCCTCGCCAATAAATAGCTTCCTCAAATTCACTGAAACATATACATGTATACATAGAGACGTGCATATACTAATATTGGGAAAAAGGCTGGTCTGAAGCGACTATAGAGTAAATTTAGGAGAACTTCGAGCAGAGAATTCTTCCAATTCCCGAAGCTGAAGCTTTGTGCAAAGGTCAATTCTACGGGGAAAGCAAGCCTGGGAGGGAATCTTTCCTCTCTGCCACTTTCATACGCCGGCAAGTGCAAACCTCTGATCGTGATCTGTGTCAAGACGTTGACACTCTTTCCGTATTTGTTTCTATTCTCTATTTCATCTTCTGTATTCATCTTCTTTATTCCTCCATTCACAGACATGTATTAAACGCTTAATTTTATAATTAAATGTTATCATCGACACCATTATCATCTTTCTGTCTCTTTCCATGCTTTTATCATCCATTTTCTCCATGATGTGTCTTAATCCTCGGGGTAAAAAGCGAGAATTAAGCGAGTGAGTTAATTTGTGTTACAGAATTAATTAAGTTTAGCTAAAGCATGCTCGACGGCATCTTCACCTGTGAGAGCAAAAGTGAAGATGTTATTTCGCCTATCGAGAGAAGGTTGGAAGAATGCGCTAAGTAAAGAAAGAAGTATTTCAAGAGATGGAAACAACCTTGCGTTCATCACGCTCATCTCTATTTCACCATAGACATATGGGAACGCGCGTTTCACCGAGAGGTGTACACCAAGGGAAAGTGAAACCTTAGTTGCATCCTTAACGCGATTGACAAACTTGCGATGTTTTTACTCTTTACTCTTTCTCTTTCTGCTTCATTCATAAGACTTGCCATCACATACGTCAATTCTTTTGTACAACTTCACAGTCAGTCCTCGACCTCAGTATCATGTATCATGTATCATAGTAGTTTAGGACTTTACTTTATCTATGCATATTTACTTTACAACACATTTTTACTTCATCGCAATTTATATTTCTGTACAAACCAACATTCTTTATTCATTATTAAAATCGATTGCATGTATCACATAAGTATTGCATTAACAACAACAATCCCTGTGTTCGACCTCGGATCAATCTAAGAAACTTGTGTTAGAATTATACTTAGTTTCAGCGCAAGGAAACTTATGACATGCACTACTTCATCGCATACTACGAGCATATCACTATCAACGCATACTCTTAGAACGTAGTATCTCATAAATTATCTTTATCGCAAAGCACTTGAGCACATTTAGCGCATCATTCATTTCATAACCACAGTGTATTCATAATGATATGGAGATAATCTCTATCGTTACAAGTTTATGGCGCCGTTGTCGGGGACATGAACTTGCATTACATTCATACATCAATAGTGTGCATAGCAATATAGCAAAACATTAATCTTTTTCATTACAAATATCCTTGCTTTTGCAAGTGTCATCACTTCTCGGTAGTCTTTCGAGCTAACCAGGAATGATCTCTCGACATCTTCTTCTCTTCGCTCGCCTCCGCCTCTAAGTATATGAACAACTACAGACTATGGCTAACTAATTGTATATTCTATCTTCTATGTATAGGCAAACTGTGTAGAATTTGAACTCCTTTAACGATGGTGGCCTTCGGTATTTAAAGAGCTCAAGGTGAAAAAGCTTTTCTCTTAAATGATTGTAATGATGGGAGGTCATTAAATCTCTGTTTGATGCGCCGATTAATGGTCACTGAAAAGTTGAATGTACTTGTTACAGTGTGTCATTAAACGGCTTATCAACTAAATTCAGATTCGACTGTCATCAGCTTTCCGTCCCATCATGATTTATTATGCTTTCACCTTGATGCATCATCTTTATGCGGCCACCTTCTTGAGCAAATCTTCGCGAGTGCATAGAATCGCATGGCTTTGCGGTTACAATCTTTTAATGCGCGCGGTCGCCGAATTCCTTGGATCGCATTTTTCTTTACGCCAACACATTTTCCTTCACAAAATAAGTAAATTAGCTGCTTTTATGCGATGGGTGTATGGATCGGAATATTCTAAGTCTAACGCTTTTGGACATGATTTTGTATACTTTTTATCGTCGCATACCCACATTGTTATACATCTTTGCATTGTAATAACGTACATTTCTGCCCGTTATCAATCGTCACGAAGATCGCCTTGGAGCACAATGTTGTTAATTCGTTTATGAAGGCTCTCATAGCTACAGTGTTTGAGAGTCACCTTTAAAGCATGGGTCTAGAGGACCGGCCGCGGCTGGACTAGGGCAAGTGGGAGATTTTGTTGCACTAGGTTTTTATGCCCTATTTTATTGTTTTGTATCAGTTTATTTGTACTCCCCACTTCGCTTTAGAACAAGTGGGAGATTTTTGGGGTTTGTGCCCTAAAGTCTCGTGTCCAGTAGTTTGTAAATAACTTTGTACGAACACTTGTGATGTATAATATAAATGATATTTACTTCACTACTTGACTTTGCACATTTGGATGTTTTTCATTTTACCACAAAGCAATAAACTTAATATCCCTGATTGTCTTTATGTAACTTAAGCATGTATGTAGTGACATACAAGTGGATCATGTCTTAAATGACAACTAAAATAGTCTGTAGTATATGGATATAGGAGGGAAACCTTATTCCGGTAACACTACGGACACGGCCCGCTTTGTGGAATTGTTACAAATGTTGTGACTTGTCACAGATGGTCTGATCCTGATCATTCGTGTAGTGGACATGCGAGTGGGGGCATCCTATATAAAGAGTTTTTATAAGACTTGACTTGGAAGTGTTAATGTCTTGTCATATAACACCGTTCATGACTGAGACTTCACTTCACTAAGATGACCATAGAAAAAATGACCTCAATCCTGAGTGAGTTAGGAACTCCTGCCATTGAGGGTGGTCCTTTGATCTGTATGGGTGCGAGTGGCCAGAACGCCGACTCAAACCTACTATTTTGAGGATTCGTCTGTTTCGCCTTTCTGTCACACCATTTTGTTGAGGAGTGCCAAGGGCTATGAGTTGGAACTAGATTCCATGCTCTATCAAATAGTCCTGGAATTCCAAGTCCATATACCCACCACCTCGATCTAGTCGAAGTGTTTTAAACTTTTTACCTAATTGGTTCTCAAACTCGGCTTTATATTCTTTGAACTTTTCAAATGTTTCAAATTTATGATGCATTAGGTAAATCTACCCATACTTGAATAGTATCAACAAAGCTGATAAAATATTCATACCCTCCTCTAGCTCTAACATACATAGGACCACAAAGGTCTGAATGTACCAGCCTTAAGGGCTCTTTGGCTCTAAAACCTTTTCCAGAAAAATATCTTTTTGTCATTTTACCCTTAAGACATGATTCACACGGCCGTAATGAACTATCTTCTAATTGATTTAGATAACCGTTCTTCACCAATCTCTTAATCCTGTTGAGATTTATGTGACCATGTCGCAAGTGGCAAAGATAGGAATTTGGAGAAACTTTCCTTTTCTTATTTTGAGTCTCAACTGTTTTAAACATCTCTATGTTCAAAACGGCTTTTACCTCAGTCGGTTTTAACATGTACAAATTATTTTCTAATTTTGCGGAAAGTTTCTTTCAAAGTAATGAACAAAGTTTCTTTCAAAGTAATGAACACTTCATTATTTTCAAAAGAAACTTTGTAATTTCGTTCCAGCAAACATGAGATGGATAGTAAATTCCTTTTCATAGAAGGAATATAATAAACACTTTCAAGTAAAATGTGCCTATCTCCTATAACTTCATATCTCCCACTACTTTAGCTGAAACAACCTCTTTAGTCCCTACCTTAAAAGTTGCTTTGCTTTCTGTAAGTTGTCTCTAGGAACTAGTTTCTTGAGAGAAAAAACAAATATGATTAGCGACATTTGAATCTATTATCCAGGTCTTTTTATCGTTTACCATTAAGCATGTTTCGATGACAAGTAAATCATATTTATCTTGTTGTTCAGATTTTTCATTCTCATCTATATTGTTCAAAACTTTAGATGAGTTGGGAGATAAAGAACAATCCTCTGTTAAAACTTGTTTTGAATCATTATTTGCTAGTGATTTGCATGTTGAATTGTTATTCCCGTTAATTAAAGCAGGAGTATTTCAGAAGAATTCGACATGTTGAAAATTTAAACATATTCTTATTAGTAAATTGCAACTAAATCCAAATCAAGTTTTAGCAAAAAGTAATAATGTACCCATAAAAATTATTTATTTTGCAACGATACTATAGTAAGTCAGAATAAGTGCTACCGAGGGGTAGTTAAATACCTCTTCACTAAATCAAGACATTCTTGACTAAATACTATCTTTAGAATAACTCATATTCCGATAATCATTTAGCTACCGTTTTTTGTCAGAACTTACTAACACTTTAGTAATTCCATAAGTGTAACCCTCAATTTTTAGACGTTAGAGGTCGGCCCCAGATGCTACCGAATGGGAAATTTAAGGTTAGAAAACGACCTAAGAAATCCTATCCATTTTTGGAGTTTAAGTTAAATGACTAGTAAGGCCTAGTATGAACTACTAGGAATCTCACGGTCCAAACAAACAGAAGAGATCGTAGGATGTGTTGACACATATCCTTCACCCACTTACTATGAACTACTTCCCCTATTCACCTTGATCTTGACCCTATGCAAACACTTTTCGAATGGAGTAGTAAAGGTTCATCAACACGAAGCGTTGCACGGATCTCTCGGTGTGAACTTTCAAGGCCGTGAGAGTTGAAATCAATATATCGTATATTTGATTTTACATTGAACGACTACCCTTCATTTATATGAAGCGTATACTTTCCAAATGGAGCAGTCGAGGTTCATAATTGACATGAAGCGTTGCACGTCATGGTGTGAACATCTTAGGACATGAGATTTAAAATCAAAACCACTTTTGATTTTACTGTGAACAACTTCCCCTATTCACCTGATCTTGATTCATGCCAATACTTTCCGAATGGAGCAATCAAGGTTCATAATCAACACGAAGCAAAGCATGAATCTCAATGTGAACTCTTAAGGACGCGAGAGCTAAATATATCTTATACATTATTAATCTCTCACTGAAGCATTATAATAAATTCCCACTGAAGTGTTCAAATAACATATCATATATGTTATTAAACTCTCACTGAAGTGTCCTATTATTTGTTTGGGTATATTTTTACTCAGGTTTGTTCCGGCTAATTAAACAACCTAAGTCTAGGTGTTTATCAAAGTATAAAGTTTATATTTGGATTTAACCTATGATGTCTAGGTGATAAACAAGTTTTAAAACCTCACATCGCTCATGTTTTGCTCATAAAACTGATTAACAACGCTCAACCATTCGTCTGTAGATGGTATGCGGCGACCACTTTATGGAGGATATTATATTTGAGCAGCAGATTTTTGACGATGTAATTGAAAAAGTGGGAGCCTTCATCACTTATATGGCACGTGGAGTGCCAAAACGAGTGAAAATATTTTTCTTCAAGAATTTGGAGACTACCGCCGCATGCTTGCGGCGCATACTACCACTTCTACCCACTTGGAAACATAGTCGACGGCTAACAGAATATATTTATTACCATTCGATGGTGGAAATGGTCCCATGAAATCAATGCCCCAGATATCGAACAATTCTAGTTCTAAAATGATGTTCATGGGCATCGCATGTTCCATCTCTTCGAGTCATTGTAATCTCTGGTTCCAACGCAATTGGAGCATTTCGACTAGGCTCCTTTTTCTCCCTTGCCATAGTCTTTCCGCTCCGCAACGTCACCACTTGACATTGCTCTTTCCCCGTACCCCCTGGGTTGCGTGGGAGTTCCGTTGAACTCGGCAAGGCCCCTTGCGGTCTATTCTTGAGTTCTCCTGCAATCTGGCCTATCTGAATTTCCAGGTTACGGAAAGATGTCACTTGGTTTTGAAGCACTATTTTGTTCTTTTCAATATATTGCTTCAAAAAACTTTCCAAAGAGGAGCATTGTGATGCCTGCGAACTACTGGCTTGATTATTCGTTTGGCCATTGGTTCGCGGGAAAAATCCAGGTGGCCCTTCTTTTTGCGCCACTGATTGAAAATTTTGCTGTAGATTTTTCCACGCGAAATTAGGGTAGTTTCTTCACCCAGGGTTGTACGTGTTAGAAAACGGATTATTCTTCACAAAGTAGACTGACTGTGGGTTTCGCGGGCGTTCCTCCATTAAGTGTCCTTCACCGCAAGTAGCATAACTTGTGGTCGTCTAGTTGATTGCGTTCACTTGCCGACTATGTATTGCTGGGCTGTTGATTGCGATTCCCTGTATTAAGTTCATCATCGTAGTCATTTGACTTTGAAGGGATGCGATGGCCTCGTTATTCGCGTCACTGTCCTTGATTCTCAATCTTTGATCGTTTTCTCTCCAGTCTTCTTGATTTTTATAAATGCGATCAAAGATATTTTGGGCCTCATCATAAGTTTTACCCAGCAGACCTCCAGCTGCTGCCGCATTGGCAGCCGTCTGCGATGTGAGGTTTAATCTGTGATAAAAAATCTCCATTTGTAAGCAGTCTGGTAAGCCATTATGAGGCCAATCTCTTACCAGCCTCTTAAACTTCGCCCAAGCTTCACTGAGCGATTCGTCAATATCCTTTTCGAAATTGGTGATCAACTTCCTTCTTCTGGCATTCTCCGTCGGAGGGAAGTACTTCTTCATAAACTTCTCTACTACTTGCTTCTATGAGGTAATCTCCCCTGGCTCGAGAGAATAAGCCCATTTTTGTGCCTTGTCACACAACGAAAATGGAAACAAAGTTAGTCGAATCTCCTCAGTGGATATGTTAGGGAACACAAAAGTGTTGCAGATCTCGATGAAACTCTAGAGGTGGGCGTGTGGATCCTCACCACGCCTACCACCAAAATGTCCGACAGTTTGGATCATCTGCAGCATCACTGGTTTCATTTCGAATCTCGATCAGTCAAGAGCGGGCCTTATGATTCCTGGGGATAAATCGTAGAGGTTGGGTGATGCATAGTCCCAAATGGGCCTACTGCGATCGTTCGCCAATAGGATGGGATTCGCCATGACATTATTTTCATTTGGTGCTCCATTTTCTGGTTATTCCGCCATGCTATCTTTCTCTTGTTGTTGTTGTTGACGGCTATCTCTCAATCTTCATCGGAACGTTCTTTCAATATCTGGGTCGTAATTCGCCAGAGATTGAAAGCTGCAAAGAAAATCAGAAAATTACCATTAGCACACTGTATTGTCGAAGTCCCCAGCAACGGCGCCAAAAACTTGATACGTGTTGTTATGCGATAAAATAATGGTAAAGGATGCGTTGGTGGAAAATGCGTTGTGCATGCAAGTTTTCTCAGCTAGGTCCAAGTATAAACCCTACTGAGTTGCCTGGTAATCCCAGGGTTGAACTCAGGGACTAAGTATAACAATATGCGATGGTAATTTTTAAATCACTTTGCGGTAACAAATAAATCAAGTGGTTGGTTGGTTTGTTGTTTACAGTATAAAATGTATGCCGCAAAGTTGAGAAAAGAGTTAATAATACAAAAGATGCGATGAATATGCGGGGGAACGGGTTGAAAAGGTCTTTAGCTAGTGTTTCCCGAGAATGCGTTCAAGCTATGCGATCATGCTACACTCGTGCAACAGCAAATCATTTTCCAATGCAAATGCGATGGCTCTTAATTTTAGGATGCATGCGATAAATGCGATAATGTCTATAGAGCTTATTCCTAAGTCTCTACTCCTTGCCTATGCGATGACGTAAGATGCACACAAGGACAAGGTGACCGCATACAATCATAACCTATCTCTAGGGTGCATGCGATGCATTAATAGCAAACAGAGCTTATTTCTAAGCTTCTATCTCTTGATTATGCGGTTCTAATCTGACTCTCCCAAGCCTAGATTCTATCCTTAGACTACCCTCCCGAGTATCTCTAATGGACGAATGACGCATACATAATACAAGATAATCGCATAGAATGAAGATCCCAGGTTATGCTAGCTAAGTGCTTCTCAACCCATTCGACAGATTTAACTACTCATGCGTAATGTACAGAAGTGAACAGATATAAAGTGCAATTTCCATTTCTATAAATAAGTTCAAAGTACAAAATGACAATAGAAAATAAGGGTAGAGAGTCTGGTAACAATATCTTGCTTCCCAAGGCTTTTACACTGTTATCTCTATTCTGCCAAAAAGATGTTCCTGCTTCCATAAAAGTTGGCCCTCTCTCTGATTTCAATGCTCCTGGCACTCTTCCGAGCTCACCAGGATGATCTCTCAGAGTAATCTCCCTTCACTCGCTTCCATCTTCTAAGTAAAAGAAAAACTATGAACAAGGCTACTTCTATCTATGGGGAAAATTTTGTAAACTTGGCAAACTCCTTCACTGAAAATGGCCTTCGGTATTTATAGAGCTTCAGGGTGAGAGGCTTTTTCTCTCTTATGATTGCACTGATGGGATGGCATTAATTCTGTGTCTGATGCGCCGAATATTTTTCACCGAAAAGTTGAGTATACTTGCTACAGTAGGTCGTTAACGGCTTGTCAACTTAATTCGGAATCAACCGTCGTCAGCTTTCTGTCCCATCGTGATTTATTAAGCTTTCACCCAGATGCGCCCACCTTGATGCGCCGACTCTATGCGGCCACCTTCTCGAGCATATTTTCGAACGCAAACGATCACATAGCCTTGCGGTCACAATCTCTTATGCATTCGAATGTTAATTTCTTCAGATCGTATTTCTGCCTTGCGTCAATGCATTTTCCTGCATAAAATACATAAGTTAGCTGTTTTAATGCGATGGACGCATGCGATCGCAACATTGTAAATTTAATGCTTTTGGACGTAATATTGTATATTTTTACCATCGCAATCCTGCATTGTTTTATAACTTTGCGCTATAATAACGTGCATCTCTACCAGTTATCACACCCCCAAATTTGAAACAATGTTTGTTCTCAAGCATAAGCTAAAGATTTTCTTTAAAAGTCGACCACCTTCTCTTTCCTTGATTTCTCAAGGATGCCTTATTCAAATCCTATGCACCAAAATCTCTTTAATTTTTATCCAGGTCTCTTCTCAAAATATTTCTAAAATTTAAGGACCGCAAGTTTAACCATTTCATTTAATTTCGACTAATTTAATATTATAACTTATAAATTAATATCATATATTTATTTAATTAAATAATAATTTAATATCAAATATTAAATTAATCACACATCTAATTTAAAACATGAATCCTATTCACGTAATTAATATTTAAACCAATATTTAAATATTAAACTCTCCAATTTCATTTAATTTCGATAAAATAAACATTGATTAATTATAGTGAATATAATTGTCTAAACCCTAATTTGAATTTGAACTTCAAATTCAAACCCTAACTTTAAATTGAACATTTCAATTTGAAACTCAATTTGAACACTTCAAATTGATATCAATCCAAATTCACTCAATTTATTAATTCAAGGTATTCATGTTTTACGAGATAGTAGAGGGACCTTATAGACCTACAGATCATGAGCTCCAACGATTTAAGATTGATTGACTAAAACTCTTTAGACCAATTAATCAGTATTCGTTAACTATCAAGTCACACCACTATAGTTGGATAGTTGTACTCTCCTCATTGTAGATATGTTTGTATCCACTTGATTTAACCATAATCAGTAAGTCGACCCTTCACTGGTAGTTCATAATAACAGTTAGGTCAATATGTTGTTTTACCCCCATATTACTGATAACTTGTAGAAATACAAGTTATTTATGTCACCTTATCTAGATATTGCGGCCAAAAGTTAGTAAATATGCACTATTGTATGAAAATTAGCCTAGTATTACAATAATTATAAATGTTTGCAATTACACCCACTAACACCATAAAGATGGAAGACAAGCCGAATTTTACTCTATTTTGCAGGAGACCAAGTCACCGTTTGTGCTCAAGGCCCACAAGAAACTGATCAACGCATCTCTGTCACATTGTCCCATCAATCAACAATGAAGAGATGATTACCGCAATGACGGCACAATGCGACAATCGATCCAGAGCTGTGTTGCAACCGCATGTGGTAATAAAAACAACACCGCATGCGAACCCATGATCGAAAGATGCAACTGAGCAACGCAAAAGCGGAGGATTGAGACATGTGTACAACTAATGGTTGTGCAGAATTGACGATCTGATTGCATAACAGAAGGAATAATATCCCTCCATCTTCAAAATTTCCATAACAATCAGTGGGGATCATAAGGCCGGAGTCAAAGACCTGCACCTATAAATACCCCATAGATTTCAGAGAGAATGGATGCTATGGGATACGAGGTAAGTGCTGCAAAAACTGTTGAGAGAAAAGGCTGAGCTGAGTGCTTAAGTGAAGAAATCCGGGAAGAAGACGAGATAAGGCCGAGAGGTGAATCTCAGATCTAATCTGCCAAACACCCAATTAAAAGCTCTGTGCAAAGATCTCTGCTACTAGTGGAGCAAGCCTGAGAGGGAAGCTCTTCCTACCATCAAATCCATCCTATCCAGCAAGCAGATCTCCATCGAATCAATGCCAAGACATTGGCACTTTTTTGTATTTATTCTATCTCTTTCATCGTTGTATTTCATTGTTTCTTTACCTCTTCATTCACACTATGTATCAAATGCTTAATAGAGATATTAAATGTTGCGATAGCTTTCATTTACCATTTTCTATCTATTTCCGTTCACCCGTCAATCACTTTCTTCATGATGTCTTCTTAATCCCCTGGTAAGCAATATAAATTAACCAAGTACTTAATCTGTGTTAAAGATATAAAATGTGTTTAGCTAAGGCATGTTAGACGGCATCTTCACCTATGAGAGCAGAAGTGAAGATGCCATTCTGACCTATCGAGAGAAGGTCAGAAAAATGCCTTAACTAAAGCGAGTAGTACTTCCAGACATGAAAGCAACCTTGCGTTCATTACGTTAGTCTCTATTTCACCACAGACATGTGGGAGCACGGCCGATCACTGAAAGATGTATGCCAAGAGAAGAGCGGAACAACATTTGTAGCTTCAACACAATTGAGAACTTGCGTTGTTATTTCTTTGTCTTTCTCTTTCTATTCTGTTCATCAGACTTGCCGTCGCATTCCACGTTTTTTGCATAACTTTCACAGCCAGCTTGACCCCAGCATCTTGTAACATGAAGCCTGTATCTTGTATCATCTAGCTTAGGTTTATTGTATTTTTATTTTATCATCGCACCTTTATTGCTTTACTTTACTTTATTGCAATTTATATACATGTACAAACCAAACTTTTAAAGATTGAAAAGCTAGTCACATATATCATGAACATACCACAATAACCTAAATCAGTCCCCGTGTTTGACCTCGGATCACACCGAGAAACTTGCGGTGGAGTTACACTTGGTTTTATCGTAAGGAAACTTGTGACAATGCATGGCATACTACGTGAACATCCATAATTAACGCATATCTAGCGGTAGTATCGCATCATTACGAGTATAGAACATCATCAATCATACATCTCAGTGTTAGCATATATAAAACGGTCAACAATTACTGAAGGAACTCTTTTTCAAGAGTACCTAAGAGCGAAAGCGAATCTTTCCAATTCATTGTGATAGAATTACCGCATATACATTTAAACATACTTTCATAATGCTAAAGGGATCAAGAAATCATACCAGATGAAGATCTCTTCTTTACAGCGAGTTTGAAGTCCAACCGTCTACCTCAAACAATCATCACTCGGGCAGAAGGAAACGGAGAAGAAAACACCATTAGAGCCCTCAGTATTCTTGGAGTGAGAATCCAAAGTGTGGGCTTTGTTCGGATTTGGTAAAGGGAAGGAAGAAGAGAGACCGTACACAATGATCAAGCAATGGGGAGATGCGGTCGTCTATCGCATAGACAATATGCTTGATCGTTTAGGTGAAGTATACGATCGTCTAGTAAAAGTAAGCGATCGTCTATACGATCGAGTAGAAAAAGGTAAACGATCGTCCAAACGATCATGTAGGAAAAGGGTGAGCGATCGTCCGAACGATCGCGTAGGAAAAACTAAGCAATCGTCTATACGATCGTTTAGTAAATATCGGGAGCTAAACGATCGCTTAGGAGAAAGGTAAACGATCGTTTAGATAATAGTGCGCGACAGTGTAATCGGTATGTGATCACTTAACAATATCGTATATGTAAGTGATCGTGCAGTCACTATCGTATAGACACTGATTTTCTAAACGATGACACTATCTTTTTCACAATACTCACGCACCCCGAGATCAACACATTGTCTGCTATTTATAATGCACTCATCTGTTATTTACAACAAAGAGTCGCCTTCCCATTTTCTTTATAACCGTCCAATAAATGTGATCTTGTCACATTCATAACTTATAAATTAATATCATATATTAATTATAGTATTTTTCCTCTACTAGATATAAATCATATTTATATCTAATTTTCTCCAAATTAATGTATCTCTTACATAGAGTTAATTATATCATATTTAGTTAACTCGTTCAATTATATCATATATAATCGAAATCCCTCTTTTCAATTTGAACATTTCAAATTGGCCAAAAAATTAACTCTCAGTTTGTATCTAAGCTACCAAGGGGACCTTATGGACCTATGGCTCGAAGCTCCAACAGTACGTGAATAGCTGACTAAACTCTTAAGTCACGATATCCACCATTCGTTAACTGCCAGACATTCCACTAAAGACCGACAATTGAACTCTTCTTGCCATAGATATATTTCTATGTCCATTGGATATAACTAATAATCAGTACGATGACCCTTCACAGATGCTCGTAATTATAACAGGCCAATTTACTGTTTTGCCCCTGTAATTACATCTTCCTCCTTAAGTACCACCGATCCCTCTAATGAACAATACAACATAGTCCTACTATGTGTGAACACCTCTTGAGCCATGAGAAGGTGCGTGGCGCCACATCGTTCAAGCCCTAGAATCAACCCTTAAGGGAGCTATCTATCTACTTGCCCCTGCCTCGGGGAAGGAGTGAATTCCATCTTGTGTAGCTAAGTTCCTAACTCCCAAATCAGACGAAATCCCCAAAATGGTAGGTTTGAGTCGGCATTCTGGCCACTCGCACCCATGAGAATCAAAGGACCGCCCTCAATGACAGGAGTTCCCAACTCACTCAGGATTGAGGTCATGTTACCTATGGTCATCCTAGTGAAGTGAAGTGAAGTCTCAGTTATGAATGGTGTTATATAATGAGACGTTAACACTTCGTGGTCAGGTCTTATACAAACTTTTTGTATAGGACACCCCCGCTCGCATGCCCTACACGAATGATCAGGATCATACCATCTGTGACAAGTCACAATACTTGTGACCATTCCACAAAGCGAGCCGCATCCATAGCGTTACCAGGATAAGGTTTCCCTCCTATATCCATATACTACAGACCATTTTGGTTATCACTCAAGACATGATCTACTTGTATGTCACCACATACATGCTTAAATTACATACAGATAACTAGGGATATTAAGTTTATTGGTTTTGTGGTAAAATCTAAATATGCAAAGTCAAGTAGTGAAGTAAATATCATTTATATATATACATCACAAGTGTTCGTACAAAGTTGTTTACAAACTACTAGACACGAGACTTTAGAGCACAAACCCCAACAATCTCCCACTTGCCCTAAAGCGAAGTGGGAGTAACAAGTAACAGACAAAAAACAATAAACTGGGGCATAAAAACCCAGTGCAACAAAATCTCTCACTTGCCCTAGTCCAGCTGCGGGCAGTCTCGTAGACCATGCCCTGAAGGTGACCCTCAAACACTGTAGTCGTGAAGAGTATTCCGTAAATGAACCAGCAACGTTTTTCTCCGAGCCAATCTTTGTGACAATCACGTCACCTCGATGCACTATCATGCAAATCGACTTTAACATGGCAACAAGTGAGAAAGTCTCCTCATAGTCGACTTCCTCCACCTGGTATAACCCTTTGCCACAAGTCGAGCCTTGAAGGTTTGCACCTTCTCATCAGCACCCCGTTTGCACTTATAGATCCACTTACAATCTATAGGTCTTACCCCATCAGGTAATCTACAAGATCCCATACCAAGTTGAAGTACATCGACTCCATCTTGAGATTCATGGCTTTGACC
Organism: Benincasa hispida; assembly: GCF_009727055.1. NCBI lineage: Eukaryota > Viridiplantae > Streptophyta > Magnoliopsida > Cucurbitales > Cucurbitaceae > Benincasa > Benincasa hispida. Next base: position 52,008,615 of record NC_052354.1, read on the forward strand.
CATTCATCCAAGTCAACAACCTCCATTGCCTTTTCATAGGACAATGGATCCTCAACGTCGCCATCTGTCACCATAGCTAGGATTTCCATGAAACCCAGATAGCGATCAGGCAGGTTCGTAACCCTCCACTGCGTCGAGGTTCCCTCAACTCTTGAGGTGGAACCGACCTACCAAATGAACTATCATCAACAATTCTGGTTGATTAAGTAGGCCCTTCAATAACTCTTATTGAAGCTTCAGTAGTTTCTTTGGAAAGCTCACTTAACACGACTTTACTACATGGACTGTGCTCCCTGATATGACCCTTCTCCAGGAAAGTAGCATTCATGGAAACAAACACCTTGATTTCGGATGGATCATAAAAGTTACCTCCTCGTGTACCTTTAGGGTAGCCTACAAAGAGCACAACCTTGATCGTGATTCAACTTTTCAGATTTGCCTTAAGCATATGTGCTGGGTAACCTCATATGCGGAAGTGACGTAAACTAGTTTTACGCCCGTTCCACAACTTCAGAGGTGTTCTTGCAACACTCTTAGAAGGAACACAGTTAAGAATGTATACTGCAGTCCCCACTGCGAAACCCAAAACGAGTCTGGTAAGGAAGCATAACTCATCATCAAACGAACCAATGTCCAACAAGGTTCTGGAGAAATTCGTTGGCATTTAGATTGAGTTACGGCAGATTTAAGAGTTATGGCAGATTTTAAAAATCTCTATGTTATAAAAGAAATTTACGTCTAAGGTCTTAGCACATACAAGTTATTTTCTAGTTTAGGCTGTATAAATTTCAACACCATCCTTACGAAATAAACACTTATTCAATTTACAAGAAATAGTGTAATTGTATTGTAACATACATTTTACAGAAATATGGTTCATTTATAGTTCAGAAACAACAAAGACATCTTTTAATATAAGAAACCTATTTTGTAAAGTAAACTGGATGTCTCCCACTGCCACAGCTGAGATGACGTGCCTAGTGTCGACTCGCAACGTCATCTCCCCAGCCTCCAACTGTCACCAGGATCTAATCCTCTCTATTTGCCTTGGCCTTAGCCTTAGCACCTTCTTTTCCTTCAGATAATGAGGACAATTCCACTTTCAGTGTCCATACTGGTTTTAGTGGAAACATTTTTCATTTTAACCAGCAGTGGACGTTTCTTCTGGACGACAGGTGGCGGGTTAGCAGGCACATTTCCTTTCCTTTACCACCCTTCTTCTTCTTCCCCATTCTAGAGTTAGAAGTGGAAGGTGCAAACTTTGTTCCTGAGGTCGGACCTCGATTGAACCTTTTTCCTCACCTCCCTTTTTCTTCAAAACTTTTCAGTAAGGATTGGTAAGTCTGCAACTCGTTGAGGAGAGTGGTAAGGGAGTATTTCACTTTGTTAAGAATCGTATTGCTGACAAAGTGGAGGAAGCTCTCCGGCAATGAATATAGGATAATGCTAACCTGACTACCCTCATCGATTTTAGACCCATTCATCTTCGCCATGTTAAAGTGGACCATCATATTCAGCACGTGTTCATGAACAGAGGTGTCTTCCTCCATTTTGGAGTTGAATATGTGTTTCAGAGCCTCATGCTTGACTGT
>NC_052354.1:52011069-52032559 GCF_009727055.1 Benincasa hispida
CTCATAGTCGACTTCCTCCACCTGGTATAACCCTTTGCCACAAGTCGAGCCTTGAAGGTTTGCACCTTCTCATCAGCACCCCGTTTGCACTTATAGATCCACTTACAATCTATAGGTCTTACCCCATCAGGCTAATCTACAAGATCCCATACCAAGTTGAAGTACATCGACTCCATCTTGAGATTCATGGCTTTGACCCATTCATCCCAGTCAACAACCTCCATTGCCTTTTCATAGGACAATGGATCCTCAACGTCGCCATCTGTCACCATAGCTAGGATTTCCATGAAACCCAGATAGCGATCAGGCAGGTTCGTAACCCTCCCACTGCGTCGAGGTTCCCTCAACTCTTGAGGTGGAACCGACCTACCAAATGAACTATCATCAACAATTCTGGTTGATTAAGTAGGCCCTTCAATAACTCTTATTGAAGCTTCAGTAGTTTCTTTGGAAAGCTCACTTAACACGACTTTACTACATGGACTGTGCTCCCTGATATGACCCTTCTCCAGGAAAGTAGCATTCATGGAAACAAACACCTTGATTTCGGATGGATCATAAAAGTTACCTCCTCGTGTACCTTTAGGGTAGCCTACAAAGAGGCACAACCTTGATCGTGATTCCAACTTCTTCAGATTTGCCTTAAGCATATGTGCTGGGTAACCTCATATGCGGAAGTGACGTAAACTAGTTTTACGCCCGTTCCACAACTTCAGAGGTGTTCTTGCAACACTCTTAGAAGGAACACAGTTAAGAATGTATACTGCAGTCCCCACTGCGAAACCCCAAAACGAGTCTGGTAAGGAAGCATAACTCATCATCAAACGAACCATGTCCAACAAGGTTCTGGAGAAATTCGTTGGCATTTAGATTGAGTTACGGCAGATTTAAGAGTTATGGCAGATTTAAAAATCTCTATGTTATGAAAGAAATTTACGTCTAAGGTCTTAGCACATACAAGTTATTTTCTAGTTTAGCTGTATAAATTTCAACACCATCCTTACGAATAAACACTTTATTCAATTTACAAGAAATAGTGTAATTGTATTGTAACATACATTTTACAGAAATATGGTTCATTTATAGTTCAGAAACAACAAAGACATCTTTTAATATAAGAAACCTATTTTGTAAAGTAAACTGGATGTCTCCCACTGCCACAGCTGAGATGACGTGCCTAGTGTCGACTCGCAACGTCATCTCCCCAGCCTCCAACTGTCACCAGGATCTAATCCTCTCTATTTGCCTTGGCCTTAGCCTTAGCAACCTTCTTTTCCTTCAGATAATGAGGACAATTCCACTTTCAGTGTCCATACTGGTTTTAGTGGAAACATTTTTCATTTTAACCAGCAGTGGACGTTTCTTCTGGACGACAGGTGGCGGGTTAGCAGGCACATTTCCTTTTCCTTTACCACCCTTCTTCTTCTTCCCCATTCTAGAGTTAGAAGTGGAAGGTGCAAACTTTGTTCCTGAGGTCGGACCTCGATTGAACCTTTTTCCTCACCTCCCTTTTTCTTCAAACTTTTCAGTAAGGATTGGTAAGTCTGCAACTCGTTGAGGAGAGTGGTAAGGGAGTATTTCACTTTGTTAAGAATCGTATTGCTGACAAAGTGGAGGAAGCTCTCCGGCAATGAATATAGGATAATGCTAACCTGACTACCCTCATCGATTTTAGACCCATTCATCTTCGCCATGTTAAAGTGGACCATCATATTCAGCACGTGTTCATGAACAGAGGTGTCTTCCTCCATTTTGGAGTTGAATATGTGTTTCAGAGCCTCATGCTTGAGCTGTCCAGACGGCTGTCTGAACATTCCTCGCAGGGATTCCATGATCTCACAAGCTGAGACCTTGGACTCGTGTTTCTTGGCAGAGACGTCACTAAGATTGGCTAGAATATAGGCTCGGGCCTTCTCATTTGCCCGTGTCCAACGCTCGTACGTTGTCCGAAAATTTCGAGTAACATCCTAAGGTGGAATAGGAGGACATTCCTCCATAAGAACAAACTTCAAATCCTCGATGATGAGTATCGTCGTGGCATATGTTTCCAACTTGAATAGTTTTGGCCATTCAGTTTTTCGGCGCTAAGCAAATTGATAGTGGTTGATGCCACTAAAAAACGGTTGCTAAAAAAAATGAATAACCTTTGTTGACATAAAATTGATTGTCTTTAAGCATGTGGACAAATATGAATATGAATGAATAAAATTTATCTTTTTATGTCATATAACGCTTAAGATGCGGTGATTCTAAATAGGCATATGGATGGTGATGAATGATAGATCATACAAGCTCATGTTACCATAAACTCAATGACTTGGAATGGAATGTGGATGCTGTGTTATGCTTATTTAGACACACTTTATTTATGCGATACCACTTCTAGATTATGCGTTATTTATGAGAATCTTGTAGTATACTATGCGTTGTCACAAGTTTCCTTGCATTGGAACGAAGTATAATTCCACCTCAAGTTTCTTGGTGTGATCCGAGGTCGAACACAGGGATTGTTTTAGGTTAATTGTGTTACAATTGTGATATATGTGACCGAGGGTTTTTTCAATTTAATAAAAGTGAGGTTTGTACATGCGATAAAGTAAATTGTGCAGTAAAGTAAAGATAAGTGATAAAAATGCGATAATAAAGTAAATCGCGATAAAAGTAAAGTGCGAAAAATAAATCTAAGCTATGGTGATACAAGATACAGGTTATATGATACAAGATACCCAGGTTGAGACTAACTGTGAAGATTATACAAATTTCGTATTGTGCAGTGGCAAGGCTTATGTGCGAAGCAGAAAGAGAAAGGATAATTAACATAAACATCGCAAGTTCCTTAATTGCGTTAAAGATATAAGTACGGTTCCGCTTTCCTTTGGTGTACACCTCTCGGTGATCGGTCGCGTTTCCCACATCTCTGTGGTGAAACAAGGACGAACGTAGTGAACACAAGGTTGCTTCCATCTCTGGAAGTACTTCTTGCTTTAGTTAACGCATTCTTCTAACCTTCTCTCGACAGATCATAACGGCATCTTCACTTCTGCTCTCACAGGTGAAGATGCTGTCTAGCATGTTTTAGCTAAACATCCTTATTTCTTTAGTACAAATTAAATTACTTGCTTAATTCATATTAATCACCAAGGGATTAAGAAAACATTGTGGAGAAAGTGATTAATGGAGGAACGAAAATAGACAGAAATGTGGAAATATAAATGATCACGACAATTAATTATAAAATCAAGCGTCTGATACATGGTTGTGAATGATTTAGACTAAGAAGATGAAATACAATTGATGAATAAGAGTTAGAAACAGATACAGGAAGAATGCCAATGTCTTGACACCCGATCTGGATGGAGAGATTGCTTGCCGGCGTAGATGGAGTGAATGGAAGGATGAGCTTCCCTCTCAGGCTTGCTCAACCGGTAGAGTTGATCTAGGTACAGAGCTTCACGGCGGGGATTTGGAATGATTCGCCCTGAGACTCACCTCTCGGCCTTGCCTCTTTTCTTCCCGGATCTTCTCCAATCAGTACCCAGGTCAACCTTTCTCTCAATAATCTCGTATCAATTATCCCCCGTATCAAGTATATTTTCAGAGAATTATTTGAGGGTATTTATAGATGAAAGCTTTGACTATTTGACTTGTGGACCCCACTTTATTATTATGGAAATTCCAAAAATGGTGGAATAAATATTCCTTCTGTTATACAATCATTCCGTTGAAAATGCACAACGGTTAGTTGTACACGTGTCAAAATCCTCCGGGATTGCGTTGCTCATTTGCATCTTTCGATCGCGTGCTCACATGCAGTATTGTTTTTATTACCGCATGCGATTGAAGTTCAGCTCTGGATCAATTGTCGCATGCGCCATCATTGCGTTGATCATCTATTCATTCCTGAATAATGGGCGCAATGCGACGTAGATGCGTTAATCTTTTTCTCTTGAGCCATGAATGCATATGGTGACTGGATTTCCTGCAAAACATACTTGAAATATTCTTATCTACCATCGCACTGGTGTTAGTGGGTGTATTGATGACAATTTATAATTCTTGCATTTTTTAGCCCATTTCCATACAATTGATGCAACTTTCCTCCCTCTTTTAACCACAATATCTAAATAAAGTAGTATAAATAACTTGTATTTCTACAAGTTATCACACCCCCAAATTTAAATATATGCTTGTCCTCAAGCATATCTTTGACTAAGGCAATAAAGCACAATTCTTATCCTATATTTTTGCATCGATTGGTTGCTCCGAATGCTCTACTTAGGCACATTACTTGACAATACAATTTCCTTCTATCCTTGCTAAGTCGTATCAAAGCCCTACTTTATTCTTCTATACTACAAATTTCTGCTCAAAAATACTTTTCAAGTTTAAAAAAGAATGTTTACCTCTTCTTTATCAAAACAACTTGATGCGTCTTTATGCGGTGGTCGAACTTTGCGTCATTTATTAGAGACTGTTGGTCATGGTTACACTCTTCGTTTTGGCTTGTTCCCACGGGTGTCATGCGAACATCTAACCACGGTTGTGTGCCAATTTCAACTTTAACTCATGATATTCAGAGGAGTTGTCTGTTGCATTCTTTTATTTTTTTTTTCTCATTTCATATTGCGTTGTTCTTGGAAACCCACCTTTGCTTTGGCTTACTCCCACGGGTGTCATACGAACATCCAACTATGAGCAGGTTCCTTTCACAACTTACTCATATCAGGTTGGGAACATCCAACTATGACATTGGAGTTTTGTATGTTTTTTTTTTTTTGTATGAAAATGAACGCATTTTTCTTAATAACCGTATACTCTTGATCTCATCTTCTTAGACCTTCCCCACCCCCAAATTTAGAAATGTGCAAGGTCTTTATTGCGTTGTTTGGATAGAATAGACAAACACTTAAAAAAAATTTAAAAAAAAGGTTTGAGCAGAATTTTGAAAGGCAAAAGGTAAAGTATTGCTAAGCTACGAATTAACTAAATGATAGTTAGAATTTACAAAGTGTCGGAAATGCTTCTAAGTGAATGCATATTATACATCATGGCAGCGCAATGAATAATGCAAAAAGAAAGATTAAGAATATCGCATAGTTAACAAAGGATGATAAAGAAGAGGCACAGGCACATAGAGAGAATTGCTACTTAGTTGTATTGAATATTAACTAAGTATACAAATAATTAAAAATTAACGCAATACAAAAATTGTTGGCCGATACAAAGAATCAAAGAATTTCATTACTAATGAATTGAATTCAGGCGGGTGCACGATAACAAATTAATACCGTGCTTCCATTAACGCAAATACATTTTTGTTGAGGACGGGCAACAACACATGTATTCAAGCAGCACGCCCCTTAATTCAAAGCATTTCTGGAGGATCGGGCACACGGTATTGCTACCAGCACATCGCTACCTCCACATAGTGCCTTTTCACTAAGGACGGGCAAAGAACACATACGCGCGCAACACACCCCTCAACGCAATGGGTTTGGGTGTAATGGACGTAAGGTGTATCTTGTTAGCACACAATACACCCATCATTGCGTTACATACCAATTTTTATTTTTTTTTCTTTTTAATTCATCAAAAACGCAAGTCGAAAACACTTTGCGGTGTTCATCGTTTCATCTAGTCATTCACAAAAATTGAAGAACAGCGCTACTAATGCAAACAATTTAAACATGTCATGGAAATACACAAATGAATTAAATTGAAGGCAAATATAGAAAGCATTAAAGGCTAGTTCTATGAAGCAGTAAATAACGTAATTTAGAAAGCAGTAAAAGAAAGCTATAAAGAAAGCAAGTAAACATAGGTAGGGATGCGGATTGTAAGAAATTCTCAGAATTACCGCAATCGCTTACCCCGCAAGCGGTTAATCTTCCTTGCCCAAGTCAATGGTATCCATGCGTCGATCTATGTCACCTCCGTAGTAAGGCTTAATCCGTTGACCATTGACTTTAAACGCGTTGTTCCCATCTAAAGTTGTTAGTTCCACTACGCCGTGGGGAAAGATAGTCTTGATTTTGAACGGCTCAGACCAGCGAGACTTCAATTTCCCTGGAAACAATCGCAATTGTGTTTTGGTTCACTGTCCATGCAACAGAAAACATATCTCTCATGGCATCTTAAGTCCAGGATTCAAAATTTAGATTTGACACCCAATTGCCCTGACAATCCCCTGCAACCGAGATACGCTATCATATTCAATTCGTAATAGTTGATACAAAGTCGCGTGAATCATCTTTCTTTCCTAATAAACAAAGCTAATGTGCTCCAAGGCAATTATAGTTGCCTTTAGATGGGAGAAAATGAGTTATTGGATTGAAAATTCTTAAGGTGCTTGGGTTTGAACTGTGTTTGTTGCAATGAAAAGGTTCAAGTTTAACTAACCATACCAAGAGGAAGGATAAACATTTTGAAGTTTAAAAGCAATGTTATCTCGTGGGGATACCCTACTAAAGTTTCAAGTTTGGAATGAAATTTTAGATTTCTGGAAAAGGTTATAAAGGGTCATACGTCTTGGTTTAGAGATTATGTTTCCCTCTTGAAGTGAAAAGTGCACCTTCAAGTTGTTGGGTTAAGCAAGGATAAATATGAAAAAAAATAAAAGTATTTAAGAAAAGGGTTTTTTTTTAATTTGGGGAGATAAATGGAAATTAATGTGTTCAAGATTCTCAAATAATTAAGAAAGGTTTGGATTTTAAGACATGATATGGGTGGATACAAGGCATTGGTTTTAATGTAAAGGAGGAATTTCTTATTACCATTTGAACTTTGGACTGCAGTAGGCATTATTCGAAATATGTATATGTATATATATATATATATATATAGCCTGCTTAGGTTGTTGGATTGTAGACTATGAAAGGAGATTCAAATAGTCACACGTTTTGGTATAGATATATTTCACTAGGAAAGTGAAAAAAGAGCCTCTTGGATTTATTGGTCTTGGAAAAGATAAGGGAAGATGAAAGGATTTGAGAAATATTTTGTTGTTTTGAGATTAAGAACAAAGGTTTGGTTTGGTTTCCAAGATAGGAAATATGGATTTACGAACCTTTAGAGTTGGTATGAACAATCTCGTTACTATTTGGAACTATGGATCTTAGTATTTGTTGGTTGAATGGATATCCTCCCTAAGCTATTGGTCATGGAACACAGTTTTAGCATGAGAATTTGATTAAGCTAAACTATCACGCGTTGGAAGAGTGCTTAGCAATCTTCTTCAAATTATAGTGGAGTTGGAGGAAATAACGTTAATGTTTTGTAGCAATAGTTGCTAGAAACTATGGAAATGGAAAGAGTAAGGCCTCGTTAAAGAGGGGAAAGACATTGAAAGGTATTAGCAAGGTTTAGAGGTTTTGATTGTGGACACAAATATCTAGAACAAGGAATTAATGAAGCCATCGATTTGATTTGAAGGTGAAAGTAATCTAGCTCCAAGTAAAAAACAAGTTATATGAGTATTAAGGTTGAGTAAATTTGATCTCCCAAAATGACCTTAGCACTAGAGATGAACTTGAGTTGAGGGAAACTCCTATCCTTTAGGCTCTTTATAGAAGGACTCTAGTAGAGTTGGAATGGCCTAAGTCATTGATACAAGAACCATTTAGCAAAGTGTTTCATATGTAGCACATTAGCTTTGTTTATTAGGAAAGAAAGATGATTCACACGACTTTGTATCAACTATTACGGATTGATTATGATAGCGTATCTCAGTTGCAGGGGATTGTCAGGGCAATTGGGTGTCGAATCCGAATTCTGAATCCTAGACTTGAGATGCCATGAGAGATATGTTTTCTGTTGCATAGACAGTGAAGTGACCTACTCTATGGAGTGTGAACATTCTCAATATAGATGTATGCAATCATGAAGGTCTTTATCTTAGAAACTGACATAAGGTAATGGTTACAGCTATTATGAGGTTATGGTGATGTATTTTGGAATGACAAATTCTACAGTATATGGGAACTTCAAGAGCTTCATCTATGTGAGATTTTCAGACTCGTGGACGGGAGGGTCTAAATGGTGATATATGTTTGTTTTAAGATTAAAGAGTAACATGATATTGTCTCAGATAAGTTAGACAATTCATGGTAGGAGGTGAAAACTTTCTGAAACGTGGAGTTAGCACTAATTAAAAGTTATTTGGTAGTATTATCAGTCTGAAGAAGCGATTTGGAAACATGAAGATGAGACAAGTACTAAGTATCACAAGCCTTTAAGGACTTGAACTTTCGGGGACGAAAGTTTCTTAAGGAGGGAAGAATGTAACATCCCGAATTTTAGAAAAAATTAAGTTAATTATCTAAAATTATTGAGTTTAAATTTTCCTTTCATTTGGAAAATTGAAATTAAATTGAAATGATTGAAAAACTTTTATTGGTTAAATTGAATTTAATTGATTAGATATTCGAACTGATTATCTTGAAAATATTGAATTTTGCTTCCCTTTAATTTTGGATTTTAGGGCTAACTTAAAAATAAATAAATAAATAAAAGAGATAATTAATTTCATGTGATTTTGAATTGATTTAAATATTTGGAAGGATTTAATTTGTATCAAATTGATGATCTACCCTTTAATTTTGGTTTTTGAAGCCTAAATTAAGATAATTTGAAAAGTTAATTGATTTATAAATTGAATAGAATCTTTGGAGATATTGTGATAAAATATTTTATTTATCTTTTCAAAATTTGAAAAAAAATAATAATAAAAGGATTGAAATTTTTTCGAAATTAAATGAGAGTGAAAAGAGACCAAAAACTGGGGAGAGAGCAATTCGGTTTTTCAGCGGCAACTTTCACAAAACTGTCGATTTCTGAAGTTTGAACCGTTGGATTGTGCTAAAATTTGGTCAGTCTGTTCGAGACATATAGAGTTTCATTTTGAACGGTTGGATCGTTGTTTGAAACTATAATTTATTCGTAATTGCAGCTGAATAAAATCTGTAAAACTAGAAGTTCCCCTTCGCTCTCACTCTCGCAACCCCTCCTCATGCAAGACCCTCACTACTAGTCACGAGCTTAAACAAATTATGTCGTCCGACAGCAACACCCGCTGCCTATCTATGGTAGCCACGAGCCGACGCGCCATCAGCCACTATTGCCCGATCTTTGCCGGAATCTTGAGAAAAACCTTGGGTAAGACTTATTTTCCTTATAATTTGGGAGGTGAAATTCACTCATCTAATTTTGGGTTAAATTAATAACCTCTCTTTGGTGTGAAGCTTAGATTCAAGATTTGGAAGTTTTGAGGCATTAATCATCAAACTAGAGACCATCTTTCGTTTTGCAGAAAATTGATAAAGATCAGTAAGTTTGGGTAAGTTGTTGGTTGGTTGTTCTTTTGGATTGAGAGTAATAGTGGAAAATTAAGTTATTGATTTTGGATTTAATTCTTGATCAGATTGGCTAATTGAATCAAGTTTTGGAATTTGTCGTGGATCAAGCCACAACTTTAGATTGATTCAAGTGTGCTCAAGAAGTTCTAAAGAGATTTTGTTTTTCGTTTTTTTTATCAAGTTGAGGTAAATGATACTATTACCGGTGCCTTTGGGCCAGACGACCTAGATTAGACCTATAAAGTTCCTTGGTGGACTCTGGAGCATGATTTTTGTTTGTCATTATGTTTTGCTAGTTGCATGGCAGTTACAAGTATTATGAGCATGTTAAAATTTCTAATCAGTACTGATATTATGTATGTGATGCATGAATAGACCAGTAGAGCGGTTTATTGTCTCACATTGACGCATGTTATTACTATGTTTGACGGTGTGCTTACGGGCCATTAGACATGTGTGAACCAACAAGTTTACGTTCATGTTATTATCATGTTTGACGATGTGCCTACGAGCCGCTAGACATGCGTGAGCCGACAGGTTTACGTTCATGTTACTTTTATTTTCATGTTTCATGTTTTGACGGTGAGCCTACGAGCCGCTAGACATGCGTGAACCGACAGGTTTACGTTCATGTTATTATCCTATTTGACGGTGTGCCCACGGCCGCTAGACATGCGTTAGTCAACGAGTTTACATTCATGTTATTATCATGTTTGACGGTGTGCCTACGGGCCGCTAGACATGTGTTTCAAGGCAAGATAGTATGTCTTTTGGTTTTCCTTTCATCATCAAAAACCGATGTAGCTGTATGAGCCACGGGCTATCTTTCTTTGCTCGTGGATGCATATCTTGATCCCGGTAATGGGATCACTTACTGAGTATTTTATACTCAATCTTTCTTAATTTATATTTTTCAGGTAATGATAGGAACGGACCGGCGGGTGACGAGAAGGACCTGTGATCGTGCCATATGGGACATGTAAATCGCTTCCGCTCAGTTTACGTTTTTAAGCTATTTGAAAGTTTTGATTTGAAACTCAATGTTAGTCAAAATTTTATTGGTTTAAGTTTTTTTTTTTTCTTCATTATTTGAGGGGCCCCGAACAAAGTTTTTACCTATTTGTTATTTATTTTGGAAAACTGTCTTTATTATTTTAATAAAATTTATTTTCCTCAATGGTCAAAATGTTTTGAATGTAAGTGTGTAATTATGAGTAACGACGCTTATTAGAGTACTCAAAAGGTCGGGTCGTTACACTTAGAATTCGTCACAACCTTGCTGTTATCACAATAGAGTGTGATTGGCAAAGACATATTTGGAACAACTTCCAAATCAGTAAGGAACTAGCCAAACAGCCTCTTTAGTAGCTTCACAAGCAGCTACGTATATGGCTTTCATAGTGGAGTCTACGATGCATCCTTGCTTAATGCTTCACCATACTATAGCCCCTCCATTCAGAGTGAACACTGACCCTGATGTCAATTTTCGAGAATCTTAATCAGTCTGAAAGTTAGAGTTTGTGTATCCTGTAAGGATCAAATCCTTATCTCCATGCACGAGCATATAGTCCCTCGTTCTCTAAAGGTACTTGAGGATTGTTTTGACCGCCGTCTAGTGATCTAATCCTGGATTGGACTAATATTGACTGACAATCCCTACTGTATAGAAAATGTCAGGTCTAATACATAACATTGCATACATAAGGCTACCAACAGCCGATGCATAGGGAATCCATCTGATTTCCACAACCTCTTGAGGTGTATGAGGACACTATTCCTTAGAAAAAACAATTCTATGCCTGAAAGGTAATAAACCCCTCTTGGAACTCTGCATCGAGTACCTGATCAATATCTTATCAATGTACGATGCCTGAGACAAGGCCAACCTTTTGTTCTTACGATCCCTTATGATCTGGATCCTTAGAACAAACTGCGCCTCTCCCAAATCTTTCATTTGGAATTGGGCAGCTAGTCATTGCTTCATGTCAATCAGAAAATCTACATCATTTCCCATGAGTAGGATATCATCCACATATAGCACAAGGAAAGCTACTGAGTTGTTGATGATTTTCTTATAAACATAAGGCTCATCAACATTTTGATCAAATCCATAAGATTTGATCGCACTATCGAATCTAATGTTCCAAGATCTAGACGCTTGTTTCAGTCCATAAATGAACCTATTAAGCTTGCAAACCTTTTGCTCTTGATCTTGGTCAATGAATCCTTTTGATTGAACCATGTAGATGGTCTCCTCAAGATTACCATTTAAAAAGGCAGTCTTGACATCCATTTTCCATATCTCATAATCATAAAATGTGGCTATGGACAGGAGAATCTGGATAGACTTTAACATGACAACGGGTGAGAAAGTTTCTCCATAGTCTACTTCCTCAACCTGAGTATAATCCTTTGTCACAAGTCTTGCCTTAAAGGTTTATACCTTTCCATCTACACCTTTTTTCCTCTTGTAGATCCATTTACAACCTATAAGTCTTATCCCATCAAGTTGATCCACAAGCACCCAAACAGAATTAAAGACATAGACTCCATTTCCTTATTTATGGCTTTAATCCACTCATCTCTGTCAACATCTTCCATTACTTGTTTATAAGACAACTATCTTCAACCCGATCATCAGATATGATATTTTGGCTTCTGTTAAACCCATGTAACATTCAAGTGGGTTCACAACCCTCCCACTACGTCGAGGCAGTCTCAAATCTTGAAACGGTTGATGAGATGAACCAACAACAACAACTCTTGTTGATCTATCAGCCTATTCAACAACTCTTGTTGAACTCTCAGTAGTCTCATTAGAAATTTCATTTAAAATATGCTTACTTTGTAGCTTATGATCCCTTATGTAGTTTCTTCCAAAATGATTCATTTTGCCTTCAAGGCAAGATTCACACACAGGCAACGAGTTTTCTTCTAAACCATTTAGAAGTCCACATTTCATCAACTTCTCAATCCTATTGAAATTGATGTGATCTAACCTTAGATGCCAAAGATGGGTGTTTTCCTTAAGAGACACCATTGGTCTTTTTACAGCGTTGTTGTTTTGAACATTTCAGTATTAACCAAGGTTTTTATGACTAATAGCCTTAGTACATACAAGTTATTTTCCATTGAACCAAAACCAATCTCCATACCATTCTAAAAAATAAACACTTTATTATCAGAAAAGGAAATGGAATAACTTTGTTCAATCAGATAAAAAACTGAGATTAAGTTCCTCTTGATATGAGGAACTACATAAACATTATCCAGTAATAAATAACGTTTCTTGTCCAAAAATAACTTAAGTCTGCCTATAACAACAGCTGAAACGGCCTCACCAGTACCGACTCTAAGAGTCAACTTTACTGCTTCCAACGTTTTCCAAGAACTAAATCTGATAGGAAGAACATACGTAGTTAGTTGCACCTGAATCAATTATCTAGGCATAATCATCATTCTCTACCACGCACGTCTCCAAGACAAACAAATCACATTTATCGTCTTCGAACTTCTTCCTTTTCTAAAGAGTAGTGGGATCAGTATCATAACCTAGATAAACTTCAAGTTCCATTTAAGAGAACAATTCTCATCGATGAACCTCATCAGAGTAAAAAGCAATTGCTTTCTCTTTTAGTCTCTTGACACTCGAGAAGGACTGGAGATTACGTTAGAAACTGACACCACTAGTTTCTTTGTCATCAATCCCATTTTGCTCAAAAAGTGAGAACTTACGTTCAAACAATTCTTGCAACGAGTTCATGGTCTCACGTGCAATGACCATGTTCCCAACCCTTTTAGCCAATGCATCAGGTATGCTAGCCAAAATGTGAAGTCGGGCCATTGAATTAGCCTTCATCCACACCTCATATGCATTACAAGCATGTCGCAGTGCATCAGGAGTTGGGATTTGAGGACACTCCTTAAATATGACAAAATCGATGTCGTTTACCATGAAATATGTATTAATAGACTCTTTCCAACGTATGTAATTGGTCAAATTAGAAAAGGCAACTAATGAAAAATCAAGCATTGAAATGTTGCTGAAAAAACAAATATATTAATCTACGTTAGATTTTAGCAATTACGCTTTAAAAAAATTCCAATCAGGTTTAGCAAAATCTAAATGAACCCCCATAACACATCTAGTTTTGCAATGATGCTTCAATGGTTTAGGACAAAAGTCACCGAAGGGTAGTCAATTTATCCCTCCTCTAAATTGAGACACTCTCAACCAATCATTACACCAAAATAACTCTTATTCCTATAACAACTAGTCATCATTGATTTGGTCAATAAATCATTAACTTGCTTAACAATTTCCTGTAAGTGTGACCCTTCATTTTAGATCCTAGAGTTCCGCCCCAAGCAGCCAATCTGAAAGGAAAAAACCAATTGGAGCAAAAACTAAAGTGACCCTATCTATTTCTGGAGTTCGCCTTAATATTGACCAACCATACAAACCATCCGAAGAGGGACGCTCCCATGGCGCCTCGAGGTCATGCAAGAAGGTCTCACGGTGCAACCAATGAAGGAGACCAAAAGACATGTTGACACACATCCTTCTCCCACTTACTATAAATACTCTCTCCACTCACCTTGATATTGACCCATGCAAATACCATCCGAAGGGGGATGCTCCCAGAGCGCCACGAGGCTAAGCATGAATCTCACGACGTGAACATTAAGGGAGAAACGTGAGTGGAATTGACATATCATATATATCTTTTCCTCTCACTAAGTATTTTTAGAATCTAGGGTTTAGTTGACTTAGAAAAAACAGGGCTAAATATTTTTGCTAAGTGACTGTTTAGGTTTGCCCAAAAGTAACACTTACTTTGGAAAGTTAAACAACTTTTGATCATCATTCATTAAACACTTTAACGAACTTTAATCAACTATTGCATGCTTGTAGCAAATCTATCTAATTCACTTTTTCAGGTAGGCTCCCAAGTAGGGGTGCTCTATTTCCGTCAGCTTAAATACCTCAGCCTAGCCAGAACTCGCCTTAGACAAAAGGTCCTTTATAGATAGATTTATTACAAATTTAATCTTTATTCAAATAAATTGAATCCTGTTAAACCGATTTAAAAGATTAAACCTAGGTATCTAATCTCATTAGAACTGTGAACTTAGGTTCATCCCAATCAAATTTTAAAATGCTTTTAAAACATGAACTTACCTAAGTTTGCATGCAACTCTTGGTTATTGATTTTAATTTTAATTTCATTAATTATAACTCTTATAAAAAATGAAACAATCAAAATCAACCATAAAATGAAGCGACACATCCATAAAGCATTTATAACTCTTATAAATAAACCTAAGTGTCATGCTCTATACAACGTTCGTTCATTACTACTTTATATAACACTTATAAAACAAAGTAATGAACCAAGCATACATACTTTCATACACCCTCATATTATAACATTTATAATATAAAGATGATGCATGAATATGCTTAATGCATGCATAAATATAACTCTTATATTATATGATGCATGAGCATGTTTTAATGTAATTTAATCATGCAATCTACTATATTATAACACTTATAATATAAAGATGATGCATGAATAAAATGCATAACCTAAGGTGGGTTTTACATCTATATGTCATACATTATGGCATATAAACTAACATACATCACATGTACATTAAACAAAATTGATGAACGGGGATAATATGCCTCATAAACCGAAAATAAAGCTAACTATTACATAGATCATCGAGTCATCCGGTTCAAATAGACGAATTGGGTCTTGAACCGCTCGGGTGAAGTCTCTTCAAGTCATCGTGTAACAACTCCTTGTGATCGTTGAGTGACGTTGAACGAGTATATATGATCGTGTAGCATGGATTGTGTGCCTTTTAACTATGCGATGAAGCATAAAGGCCACACGATCGTGCAACGCACATCGAGTAATGCATGCTTAAACGATCGAGTAGACGATAATTATGCGATAAAGCATGATCGTCTAGACGATTGAGGAGCAAGCGATGAGCATCTCATACCGAGTGATCAAGTAGCTAGTGACTATGTGATTAAGCATGCTGTCTTATATGATCGTTTAGTGTCGCGCTCACCATGCATCGAGTATCATATGCTCTATACGATCGTTTACCTTAAGTGTCTATGCGATCGAGTAGCCAATGCAACACGGCCAAGTAAACTCTTTACTCGATCGTTTAGCATCAGCCATGCAATCGTTTAGTAAATACTATATGATCGAGTAAAACTTTTCTACACGATCATTTAGTCAAATCTAAACGATCGTTTAGCCTAGGCTACATAATGCGACCAACCTTTGGTCTTCTTCCTCGAAGTGAACAGCATCTCCATGTGTCTTTGAAACTTCATCACGAACAACTCAAACAACCAAAAAAAACAAAACTTGAATACAAACTTGATTGCTAGTTAATTATGCCCACGCAGGGGCTCTTACAAATTAATACTTGAAATGTAAAGAAAACTTTAATACAGAGGCTTATCATCCTGAAACATCCAACAAACCATCCACAAACGCACTTAACACTTAAATGCATTGTAGAAAACACTTAAAACCCACAAGACTGTAAAATAAAGTTCAATACAACAATGGAATTTGGAATATCAGAACAACCTGGTTTTGATACCAATTAAAGAAACTCTAAATAGAGAACCAGTAAGCGGAAGCGGATCTTTCCAAAATCCATTGAAAAAGAACACAAAACATTATAGTCTAACAGAAGAGATTATGCATAAACAATAAATTACAAGCATGCTTCTTTAATTAAACATAAAGGATCGAGTATATGATACCTTTGAAGAACTCCTTCTTCTAGTATTCCCTTGATCAATCAGCAACGCATCCAAATAAGAGCTTGAACGCAACAATCAGAACAACCAACAACATGAACTGAAGAATCCTCGATCACCATCGAGTGCAACTTGATCCTTGACCCTCGAACGGAACAAGAACACCACCACAAGAGTTACCTTGGTATTCTCGGTGTGAGAATCCAAGAGTTATGGGCTCTATATGACTTTGGATAGAGGAATGAAGGAGGTATACGATCGAGTATGGGACAGAGGAAGGAAGTCTATCATGTAGACTTGATACTCGATCGTGAGAAGAAGAAGCCCATCGTATAGACTTGCTATTCAATCGTGTAGCAACGAGTAACTATTGTAGTAAACTCGGTACTTAATCGTTTTGTGCGATACTATCGTTTAGTAAAACTTTTTTACTCGATAGTTTTTCTTTTTGTGAAACGATATAATAATAAATCATCCTTTGATTTTGGAAAACCATTTTCCTTTTTATCTCAAGGTTACCATAAACCGTGCATAACCTCCTACTCAAGTCGGTTGTTAAAGAAAAAAAATTAATTATGATATAATTAATATATTATAAATAAATATAATAACTAACTTATCATCTTATATTTATAACTTATAGTTTCAATATTGCATCATATGCAACATATAAACCATAGTTCTTTTTCTCTTTTATGGCATTTAATATAAATCACATTTATATTAATTCTTCCAGTTAATAATGCATCAAATATATCATATCAATTATATCAAATATAATTGAATCAATTTAATTATATCACATATAATCAAATTTCCTCTTGTTAATTTGAACAATTCAAACTAACCAAAAATATGATTCTCAAATTGAACCCATTGAGCTACCAAGGAGACCTTATGGACCTGTAGCTTGAAGCTCCAACGGTACGTGAATAACTGACTAAACTCTTTAATCACGATATTCACCATCCGTTAATTACCCAGCACTCCACTAAAGACCGATAGTTGCACTCTTCACGATACGGATATATTTTTGTGTCTATACAACCAACCAATAGTGTGTTGACCCTTCACAAATCGCTCGTAAGTACAGTTAGACCATTTTACCATTTTGCCCCTATAGTTACATCTAACTCCTTAAATACCACTAGTTCCTCTAATGAACAATAAGTTATAGTCCTACTATGACTAAGTTCTCTCTTCCCAAGAGAGGGTGTGGCCACTATGTTCAGGACCCGGTATTTGCCTTTATGGGAACAATTTATCTATTTACCCCAGCTTCGAGGAAGGAGTGAATTTCATCTTGTGTAGCTGAGTTCCCAGCTCCCCAATCAGACGAATCCTCAAAATGGTAGGCTTGTTGAGTTGGCAATCTGGCCACTCTCACCCATACAAATCAAAGGACCGCCCTCATAGGCAGGAGTTCCCAGCTCACTCAGGATTAAGGTCATGTCACCTATGGTCATTCTAATGAAATGTAAGTCTTATTTATGAATGGTGTTATATAAAGAGACTAATCATTTTGTGGTCCGATCTTATACAAACTCTTTGTATAGGATACCTCACTCACATGTCTCCACATGAATGATTAGGATCTGACCATTTATAGCACTTTACAATACTGTAACATCTACAAAGCATGTCGTATCCGTAGTGTCACAAGGATAAGGTATCCCTCCTTTATCCATCTACTATAGACCATTTAGGTTATTACTTAAGACATGATCCACTTCTATATCTCCACATATATGCTTAAATTATATAAAATAACCTCGGATCTAAGTTTATTGGATTAAGTAAAAGCTTATAAAATAACTTTTGTTTTATTAATAACAATATGTTTACAGAATGTTTACAAACTACGATACTGCAGGAGATTTAGGACACCAATCCCAACAAAATTAAATTCCAAGGTTCACTTAAATAAAAAAAAATTCAAATCTTCTCCAAACAAAATCTAAATTAAAACCAAACCAATCAAATCATTCACTTATCAAAGTGTTGGCCTCAAAATAAAATAAAAAAATCCAATAATTTTAGAAAACTAATTTAAATTTAACTAAATTTCGGACATTACAAGAAGTATAGAGATCAAAATATTATTTTAATCTAAATAATAAAAAAGGGACAAATACCAATTTATGTCTTTAAATTTTGGGGATTGTATCAATTTTTAAACCCTAAACTAAGAATTGTATCAATTTAAACCTCAAATTTTAGAGATTATATCAATTTAAACCCTGAATTGATACATTTATAAAAGTTTAGGGTTTAAATTGGTTTAATATTAGTTTGAGATTTAAATTGATACAATCTCCAAATTCAGCCTTTAAATAATACAATTATTAGTTAGTTTAGGGTTTAAATTGATACATTTATAAAAGTTTAGAGTTAAATTATACCATATTAGTTTGGGATTTAAATTGATACAATCTCCAAATTTAGACTTTAAATAATACAACTATTGATTTATGATTTAAATTGATATTATACCCCAAGTTGAAAAAGTGTAAACTGATATTTGTCCAAAAAAGATAATAATAATTCAATTCAAAATTTCGTTTGGAATTTGTTTTGTTGAATTTTCTCAATCCTTCGTCCTTTTTAGTATAGACCACTAAAAATCCTTCCACCATTATCCTCAGCTTCAGCCACTTCCATCTGCTGAGCTCAACCCAAGCAACAATGGTGACAACTTCACTTTCTTCCGTACAATCCACCAATGTCTCTTCCACACCCTCCATCTCGCCGCTTTCCATATCTTGTCTATCTTCTTCTTCTTCAACATCATCTTCGTCTCTTTCTCTTCAATTATCCTCACTTCGGCCTACTCGCCTTCGCTCTTCCTCTATCTCTGCCCACCCCCATTTGACTCGAAGCCCTAAATTGAAGGTTCGGTTTCTGGGTTTTCGGATTTCTGAATTATAGTTGTTCTTCGTGTGTTTCGTTTTGTGATTTGAGCTTCTGTGTTTGTTAGGGGCTGAAGGTGAATTGTGCATCTGGGGAGCCGCTGAAGGTGATGATATCGGGTGCGCCGGCATCCGGTAAAGGAACTCAGTGTGAGTTGATAGTTCAGAAGGTAATCGGAATTCACATGAATAAACCGACAAGAAGGAAATCCTATCAGTTGCTAGAACATACTAAAAAATGCTTTGTTTTAGTATATGTATTCCGCAATGTGAACAATGAAAACTTAATGCTTGGGTTTTCCCTTAATTTGGAACAAACAAGTTAAAGTTGCACTGAGGATCTTGTTGTAGAATCTGAAGCAAATGGTAGTTCTAACTTGCATGTGCAATTTGTCTTCTAGTTAACCATGTTTTAGATCGATCTTTATTCACGTAGTCTAAAGCTTGTATGTTAGCTATATAAAATATTCAAATAAGATATTCCAATTTCAAGTAAATTAATTAACGAGAAAGTTATAAATTATGGCACGATCGATTTTATGATTTGTTAGACTTAAAAGTACAACCACCATTATGATTTGTTGACTTACAAAAATACAACCACCATTGAGTTGGTCCAGTGGTCAATAAGGACCATGTAATGTGATAATAAAGGGCTCGGAGGAAAGGAGTTTAAGTTGCCATGGTCATCTACTTAGTGTTGGGGGAAAGAACTCACACCTCTACCTAAAATTAAGTAGAAAATAACAGAAAATTTAAAATAAAGCAATAAAATAAGAAACACAAGAATTTAGGTGGAAAACTCCAAACCCAGTTTTATACTACTCTAAAACATAAGTAGTATAAAACTCAAAACTTTTATACTACTTACACTCTTTATTCTCATTCTCAAATTAGAGAATAAAAAAGAAAGTTTTAACTAGAATTAGCTCACCAAAGTTTAAAGTGTTTCCAACTGAGATAATTTGAAACCAAAGTCACAGGGTCTTTTTATAGTGTTGGTAGTCTATCACTTCCTTCTTTCTGCTGTGGGACAACCACTATTTCAATATTTTGCCAAGAACCCAGCACTTAGAATTTCATATCCTACAAGTGAGCGTGGCAACTAAATGCAGTGAGGTAAGCACATGCACTTTTTTTTCAGGCCAGGCTGTTGTGTTCTATCAGTGTTCCGTATTTGTGCCTTGGTCTGATTACGTTTGATTGATGACTGAGTTGTCTTGTTGAATTTCTGTTCTTTAGGTTGAAAATTATATTGCTGATAATGTTAGTGTTAGCACAAGCATGATATTTCCATATTCTCATATTTTGGTGGAGAGTAAAAGGTTGCAATTATTATTACGCAATAATGTTGGCATAATTCAAACTGGGTATTGAGAACTGAGATTATTAGCAATTCAGCAATTACTTATACAAGTACAGGAGAAAGGAGAGGAAAAAGGAAAATACTCGTTCAGAAAACTGGTTTATATCATTCTTAATTTATCTTAATGAAAATGTCAAAAAGCTATTCCACCGTAGTCCCTAAGTTTCTATATAGCATCAAATTTACTTCCTTGACTGATTTTTTTCTACTCATTCTTCAGTTTGGTCTCGTGCACATATCAACTGGTGACATATTAAGAGCAGAAATTTCAGCTGGGTCAGAAATTGGAAACAGAGCAAAAGAATTCATGAATTCTGGACGGCTAGTTCCTGATGAAATTGTAACTGCTGTAAGACGTGAATATAAGCTCTTTCTAGCTTAAGTGGACGTTTTTGTCTTTATGGTATTCATGATGTGAGCTTTTTTGGTTTATAGATGGTGACAACACGATTGTCATGTGACGATGCAACAGAAAAGGGATGGCTTTTAGATGGATATCCGCGGACCCTTTTGCAAGCGGAAAGTTTGCAGAAGTTGCAGATTAGACCAGATATTTATCTTATTTTAGAGGTATGTACTTCACGTACCAATCTCCATTTGTTGGGGCATCCATTTGATCATCATCATCATCATCATCATTTGAAATAATAATTAAACTAAATATCGAAGACTTCTAAATATTATCATCATCATCTTTATCAGGCTTGGTATTCCAATCATGGTATTCCAATCATGGTTCTATCTTAAAGTTAGGAGAGAATTTAGAACATGTGTATATCTATAGCTGCCCATTTATAATACTACTTGTGGATCTAACCATTGTACTTTTTGGTCATTTTTACAACCTGTCATTTAAATTGTGATACTACCTAGAAAGAGCATTTAAGATAACCTCTTAAAGCAAAATACATACCTTTTGATTTTTATCAACAATGTACTCTATCTGTATTTCAGTTTGATGCCTCATGGGCCTTGATTATAATAGGACCTGGAAACGTTCCTTCTCTCTCTCTCTCTTCTCACTGTGTATATGTGTGTTTATATTTTTCCCCTATTGGGG
>NC_052354.1:52032564-52127469 GCF_009727055.1 Benincasa hispida
ATGCTTGTCCCAATAAAATTGTGAATTTGCCACAAGTGTATTTGAGGTGGATGTTTTATACGTTAATCACAATAGTTCGGCTCTCATTTTGAGCAAATGGAAACTTTGTGATCAGTATGCCAGTGAACATTTTGTTTTGGTGTTTAGATAACCGTTTCCGTATTTATGTTTTATTTTACATTTCTAATATTCAGGTTCCTGATGAAATTCTAATCGACAGATGCATTGGTCGAAGGCTTGACCCAGAGACAGGGAAGATTTATCATCTGAAATATTTTCCCCCAGAAACGGAGGAAATTAAAGGGAGACTTGTCATTCGGCCTGATGACAGTGAGGAAAAGGTTAGTTACTTCTAAGAAATTGTTTAAATGTTTCTAGAATGCGGTCCTGTGTGCTTGTTTTCGTATGTCTAAGTGACTGATCATGCACTCGTTTTAGGCATTCTAACATTTATTTGATGTGATTTCTGTTTAGGTGAAGCAGCGTTTGGAAATTTATAAGCGTAATGCAGAAGCAATAGCCCCAGTGTACTTAAATATTACAAAGAAGGTAGTTAATTGTGTGTGTGCTTGTCGTACTTATGCATGCCTGTGTCTTCTGTTTAATTTCAGCGTTTGTTTCCGAACTTTGTTTCTTCCATGCATATAAGTTTTAGTGATCTTTCTTAACAATCCTGTGAATACAGATTGATGGAAGCCGTCCTAAAGAAGAAATTTTTGAAGAAATATCATCATTGTTATCACAGATACAAACAGAAAAGGCTACAAAATCGGGTAATTCTTTGTGTTCTTTGGACTTCATTACATCTTTTACCAGATAATTGAGGAATCGTCTGCAGGGTAGCCTGTATTTACAATTTTATATTTAATGATATTCAGTCGACACTGATTCTTTGAAATGTTAATCTGATCTTACTCGGACATTTTTTCCTCATATGATAAGCCATTTATGGTCACATGTCTAAGCTAATTATTTGTACATTTATCAAATCGCACCCTACGTTTTCTGTGTATTAGGGAAATCAACCCTCGGATTCAAAAGTACTTCAACTCAGGTATGTCTGTATGATTAAGAATATGAAACTTGAAATGTTCAATATTTTCCGGAAATATGTGTTTGTTATAGACATCAAAATAAGATTCTCTCATTAGGGAAAAAAAATTATAAAAAACATATAAGCTTATATTTGATATCATAATAAGAATCTCTCTAACATAGATATATATGTGTACGTATTTATCTATTCTCTTTTTACAGGATAGCTGGAGAGGGATACCAACTAGATTGAATAACATTCCTCATTCTAGAGAAATCAGGAAATACTTTTACGATGATGTGCTTGAAGCCACCAAACGTGCTGTTCAAGGCGGTAGAACTAGATTAAAGGTTTCGTGTTAACCTTATTTTTATTCAGACAAGTTTATCTTCCTATGTTATAGATTTCGTCTTTGGATTCTTTTGAATGAAATATTAGAGATATGACTTATGTAGTAAAATTTGAGGTAATATCCTGCCCATAAGCTCTAAATGAGTCAATTCTGACGTTGCAATTTGACTTTACCGTTTTAGCCATAACAAGTTCATTGTTTCTTTGAATTATAGTTGGATCCTGTTATTTTTTCCATGTCTTGTAGTCTACAGTACTGAAATATATCTTTTCTGTGTTTCTGGTGGGTGGAGTTCAAGGGCTTGAATTGCATCGCATGCTTAACTGCAAGTTTAGCAATATGAAAGAAGTGGATGTATTTCATAAAATTGTGTGACTCTAGGACGGGAAGTCTTAAATGGTATACTTCGGCAAGTGCCAAACTATAGGAAATTGAAAGATGATATTGGACATCCATAAGTTGCAGATTTACCAGACTTTCACTTTGACATCAAAATGTATACCTTCAGAGGCTGATCATTTTTGTTTGTTTTGAATCTTTATCAACAGGTGGAGATTAATATTCCTGAGCTTAATCCTGAAATGGTAGGAAGCCTTCCTCCTGATTCCCCTAAAAATGATCTGAGTTAACCGCTTCTGCAATGCACAGGATGTTTATCGAATAGGTACACTTATGGAACTTATTCGGACCATTGCCCTTTCATTTGCTGATGATGGAAGACGTATCAAGGTAATTTCTCTGATTTCTCTCAAGACCAGAGTGCAGGTACCCACCATCTGATATTTTATCTCCAAGGTATGCATACAAGGATCCATGGGGGAAGGTGCACTTTCTGGAATGCCACTGCAGCTTGCTGGGACTCGGAGAATCTTAGAATACATGGACTGGGGAGACTATGGGGCTCTGGGGACCTTTGTCAAGATTGGTTCAATTGGTACTGAACTCAATATATGAAAGATTAGTTTATGCAGTTTAGTTTGCACCTGCACGTTAATCTCATAGGATTGGAGTGTGTGCTTTTGTGACCTTCATCAATGGAAAGGTAAGTCAAAACACAAGGACGATGACAAAATGATCTACAAAGAGGTCGGGTGGCTTCGACTCCGTTATTCATTTTCTATTCTAGGCTTCGTGATTCTCTCTCAATTCCATATTTCGTTCTCCCTCATCAGTTTCTTTTAGCTGTATTCCATCCATCATTTGAGTTGTGAAGGTTAGGAAAAATCTAAGATTTTTTCTGTTTTTAGAAGTATGGCGAAACTTTCTAAGTTCAACAGGAATAAAGCCATCAGTAGAACATAGGCATTCTGTCTTTGGTTTCGCTTAAACTCCCTTTCTTCCTCTTTGAGTTCTTTGGACAAACCTCCTTTATGTTTTTTTGATTCCAAGAGCCAGTAGAAAGAGGTCTCTTTTTGGTGAAATTCTAAAACTTGAGAAGCGTAGTAAGGGTAGTTTTTAATTCTTGTAGGCAAGAATCAACATGAATATGTAATGTGGAGGAGTTGTAAAGGAAAATCGTTGAGGGAACTATGTAGGAAGGCTGTGCCATATTTCTTGGTAAGTCCCTTTCTCAACAGAGTTTGAAAAGGGAGATTTCTTACCTCACCTTCTCTGAAAAGAGACAACTCGTGAAAATTTCGTGAAAATCAAGACCTTAAGGAGGTTAGAATTAAGCAGGTTCTTATTAAACTTGAACAATCCAGCTAAGAACCCAAAAAGACGTATGCATTTGAAGAAAATAACCAAATCTTTCACAGCCTCGTGAATTCCCTATGATTCAAAAGGTTTTTCAAGTCAAAGACTGCACAATGGATGGGATTCCAGGAGATCCTTTAGGATAAATTTTGTTGCAGAATCCTTTGTGTAAAGCCTCTCCAAGGAAACCCAGCTCTGTTATTTGGTTGTCATGATCTGAGGTTATCAAAAATGATGATACGATGGACCCATCTTTTAGGTACCCAAACACCAAAAATACTAGTAAACTAAAGAAATTATAATATAATATAAACTCTCGCCTGAATGATCCACATCCCCTAAGGTGCCAAACTTGTCCACTAATTGCTTGCCCATAATTGACTAATATACTACTAATCGTTCTCATATACCCCCTAACAAGTACTCTCACACTACCTCACTCTTCCCAACAAAAAATTTATGAAAGCAATTCTCTTCTCATTTATAAAGCCATTGCAGTAGTTAACCCATCCAACCGTTTGAAATACCCTGATGATCCAAGTGAGCAATTCAAAGAACAAACTGGAACTAAAATGTCCCGCGGAAACTATGAGCCAATTGAGAACTTTACCTTTAATATTCTTTAATGTATAAGGTCGTTACCTCATCCTTCTTTATAAGATTTTGTATTTGATATCGATTTTACACTATCTGGCCCAACTTAATGGTTAATGCACTGAGGCCGGGAGGGTCCCCCATCCCCGGCCCCGTGGGGAAATTCGCCCCATCCCTGCCATTGAAAGGCGGGGACGGGGGTGGGGATTCCCCGTCGGGGAAACGGGGTCCCCGCGGGCCCCATTCCCCGTTTCTCTGTGGAGATTCCCCTTTTTTTTCTTTTAATTTTTTAAGTTTGGGCTTGACTTTGGGCTTAAATTTAGAATTTATATATTCAATATTAGACTCACAACACTATAAGTCTATAGTATACATTATAAACATACATATAAATAAGTTATTTTATATATTATAAATATATAAAATCGGGGTCGGAGTCGAGGTGGGGATACCATCCCGGGACGGGGCCCCGAAAAATTTCCCTGGTTTGACCCCTGTCTGCCAACCCTACACACTATGGGTACATTAATTCAAATATTAATCAAGCCCGGTACATTAATTCAAATATTAATCAAGCCACTGCGGGATTTCATTCTGTTTGCAGAAGACTTGACTTTCAAATTGATTCATGCTCATTTTGAAATTGAAGGTGCAAAAGAAGTTGACCAGCAAGATGACATGTTTATCTTAGTAGCCCCTCAAAACGCTGTTGGAAATTGTATCATTGATGTAAGCGACACAATGGCATTCTCAACTCTATTTAATATGAAAATGGAACTCTTTGATTTAGTATGAAGCTTTGTAAACTGTAAAGATCACTTTGTTAAGTAAATGCAGGATATGAAAGCGATGACAGATGCAGCTGGCGACCGACCTGTTATTCTTGTAAATCCCAGGCTCAAGGTTTGTTTTAAGTGACCAAAATTAGAATCCATCAATTTTTGTTCATCTGTATTGGGATCTACATCGTACATTTGGTAATGAACTAGAAATTAGAATCCATCAGTACTTGTTCATTTATATTGGGATCATCTTGCCAAACAGTATATAAAGTGTTGGGTGATTAAGCTTTATTACTACCAATGATTTGTGAGCAAGAAGTCACTGGGGATCTAGGTGAATTGTAGCAGGCCATTTGAAACGTCACCTGAGGTTACGAAATAATGGGGAGAAAAAATAAGGCATGGTGTATCTGTTTTGAGCAGACATTCATTATGAGTTAGTTCATCGACCCTGCTACACCGTATTTTTTGATAGTGTAATTTGATAAACTTCTTTGAATTTTTCAGGACTTACCTGGTTCGAGTGGAATAATGCAAGTGAGTATTAAAAACATCGTTCGGAATGAGTTTTGAGCAGAATATATGTCTGATGATTCACATTCTTATTAGACAATGGGGCGTGAAAAAAGGCTGGAGTATGCAGCATCATTTGAAATCTGCTACTTCTTCCGGCTTCTCTATTATGCGGGAACACAGTATCCAATCATGGGGGCACTCAGGTAAAAATAAAAACAAAGTGTTCTTTTCTTTTCATTTCTTTCGAAAACAAGATGAGAGCATGAACCTGACAACTGCTGTAGCATAACTCGTGTGGAACACAAATGTATGCATTCCCAAAGAAAATGCGGGATCAGTTAGAATGTATTGAACCTGGTTAATGCAAAGATGTTCCCTATGATGTTCTTTCACATCAGGATTGATTTTGACCTATATATTAGGAGGTGGTTTTTTAAGGCTTCCTCATTGGAATCTACAATGGAAAGAAAAAAAATGACATTTACTAGCAGTATTCGAATTGATTTCCTCCCACTGTTTGTTTTTAGGATGTCTTACCCATATGGGTATGAACTCTACAAAAGGGTAGATGAACCTTCGGGAAAGGAAAGATA
Source organism: Benincasa hispida (assembly GCF_009727055.1). Lineage (NCBI taxonomy): Eukaryota > Viridiplantae > Streptophyta > Magnoliopsida > Cucurbitales > Cucurbitaceae > Benincasa > Benincasa hispida. The sequence goes on from NC_052354.1 coordinate 52,038,133, forward strand.
TATTGAACTATCCAAGTATCCCAACAGGCCATCCACAGATGATATTAATGATGCTTTTCAAGGAATCAAAAGGTAAAATAGAAGAAAACGAAACTTTCATTCTTCACCTTTTTATTTACAAAATCTGTCGTCTGATTCAAATCTTCTGCTGTTCTTCGTTCGAAATTATTTTTGCAGAAACGAAGTGAAGAAATCGTCAGGAATATGGTAAGAACAATAACCCGCCAATCTCAAATTTACTAATAGCCTTTGTTGAGAAGGCCAAGTCACATTCAGTTTTTATGCAAAATCAGGGGCTTCCTAAGTGGAATCTTTTGAGCATATGATGAACAGTTGGGACAAGAGATCAGCTGCAAGCAAACAACACAAATTCATAGGCACAATCATGGACAGAGAATGAAAGCAAATTCTGTATGTATTTATACATTGACACAATAAAGGTACAGACAACTTCAAATTCTGAATGGCAAAGTATTACACTATATCATATCTAACTCCTAAATTTTAATACCCACACCCAAATGTAAATGCTATCTCATCTTTCTAAGGAAAACCCACACCAAGCCACCACCAACAAAGACCCACTACAATGAAACACTGAAACAGCTATATAGAAAACCCACCTATAAACCCTAATAGTTCTGAGTAATAGAAACCTAGAAGAACTGTCATGTTGCTTCACTTCAGCCAGCTCATCTGCTCGCAAACTCAAAACATCTTCCTGTTGAAAAAATAAAGGAAGATGCTGAGGTAAAACCGAACAATCACCATCAAAAGTAAGAACACACCAACATCAACATCGTATTCCATTCATCACTAAATTCTGGATAAACCAACCAAATCAAACCAATCTCCCAATCGTCCATCCCAAATCGTATAAGGACTGCTCATTTCTTTGACTTGAATCGACATGATCAGCCTAGATCAAGTCGCAGTAGCCGCCGAAGATCGCTTGTTGCAGTACCGTTCTTACCTAGAAAAGACGGCAAGGGCACTGAACTCGGAGGCGGCGAAGCGAAGAACGCACCCGATCCGGCATAGATACCATCAACAACCTTGAACTCCGTTAACACAACCTGCTTCTGCATCAAATCGGGGTCTGGACCCAACCGATCAGTGGATCCCAAAACCAAATCCACATCATCACCCTTCGATTCCAATCTCCTCTTACCACAAGAATCATTACCATCACCAACTCCTTGATCGGGAGTCAAAGTCTCTCCACGCTTCAGGATCTTAACCTGTCCCATAATCAAATTCTTCGATGAAATCTTCGCCAACGTAGACGGCTCTTCCGCCCGGCTCCGACCTCTATTGACTTGACGGTTAGCCTTGACTCCCACCGCTGCACTCCTCCTCCGTCTGCCGGAACAAGTCGTATCATCGTGATTGAAGTTAGGGTTTGTAGAAGAACTAGTACTACTAGGGTTAGAATTTCGCCGCGATTTCAACGGAGGCGATAGAACCAGACCTTGGTGGCGAAAGCCTTTACCAAGGCAGTCCTGCGGCGGAAGAATCACGGTTGCCATCGATTCAACCTCACAAAAGCCAGAACACGAAAAAAAAGGAAGAAAAAGATGAAGAGAGAGAATAAAAGGATGAAGAGAGACAAAAAAAATGTCGCCTTCTTTCTTCTACGGAGAATTTTAAGGGATGAATAATTGAGGATTGTAATGGGAGTTTATATAGAGATTTCGCGGGTGGGTTTTCACACGTACCACACGTGTGATCGTGAACCGCCTCATGGGGTATGACGTGGGTTACCCGTTGTTGATATAAAACATGTCACGGACGAATTTGATTGGTGGAGTTACATGATCGTTTTACTTGCTCCGTAATTTATGATATTTTCTTTTGGAAATTCCTTTTTCTAGGCGGCTTTCTTTCTTTCTTTTTTATTTGTATTTTTAACTTTCCAAAAAGGTATATTTTAGAATGTAAATTTTTTTTTCCCTTTAGAACACTATTTTATTCTAATATTATACTAATATGAGAGAAAATCGCCCATTTTTTGATAAGGGAAAAATCACAATATTTATTTTTAGAATTTAAAATTTTAAAATATTATAATGTTTTTTATCCTTATTACTACTTTGTTGTTCATCTTTTTGCATTTTTTTTTTAGGTCAATAAAATGTGGGGGATGAGAATTGGCATTTTTTACCTTTTGGTTAAGAATAAGTTTACTTGTAAAGCTATGCATAGGTTGGCCACGTAATATTTGCCTTGATGACCGATATGGCTATATTACAAGGTGGGTAAATGATCCATCATACCTCAAATAAAAAAAATTACTTTTCTCTAAAATGTTGGTACTTCGAGTTTTACTTTCTTTATTAAACTTAGACATGGGTGATAATTGGTATGCACTTTTCATCTTGTAGTAGGAGGCTCGACTCCCCATTTTTGTAATTGTTGTATTAGAAAGGAAAAAAAATTCTATTTCCTTTTATTTTATCTTGAATTTTGTCTTTAAAAAAAGGAAAAAAAATCCGATTCCATTTATCTTGAATAAAAATATATATTTATTTAGTTAAGTAAATTATCAAAATTTGACATTAATTATTCCTTTTCTTTTTTAAATTTATGGATTGGAATTGATACTTCTTATTAAACAATAAAAAAAGTTAATGAATATCTTACTCTTAATCTTTAATATTTAAAACTAAAATATAGAAAGGCGTATTGCACATTTAACTAAGCAAATTATGAAAATATTAAAATAGTTATTTTAAAAAAAGAAAGAGTGGCATTGATGTTTTAAATTAAAATAAGTTAAAATCACAAACCTAGTGTTTTAGGTCTATTTTAACTTTTAAATGCTGTGATCTACTAGACATAAAAGTAAGTTTGTTGATTATTAAACATAGAATTTAAATTTATGTTCAATCAATCATTATAATAAATAAATAAAATCTAACATGTTCCATAACAAAAAAAATCTAGAGTTTTTTTAAAGATATTAGTCGTAAAACTAAAAATTTATGAGTTATTAAATATTTTTAATATAACAAATTTATAATTTTATAAATTAAAATAATATTTAAAGATTAAAACGATTGTTTAAAAATAATGTAAAATAGAATAAAGACGGAAATTAAAATTAAAATTAAATCACATAATCTTGATTCTTGGCATCATTACGAGGGTTTTAAAGAATGCGATTATTTTACAACGCCTAAAAAGAAAAGATTACAAACGTGTCGACAGTGGTAATTGTGTGGCTCATGTGTAATTTAGGGGCAAATTGAAGGGCAATTTGCAAAATGGAGAAACAAGACAAAGCGACGCGCAAGGAAAGAACCTCGCATGTTTTTATCTTTGTAAAAAGCTCCTCATTTTGACACGTGTTGAGTGTGTCAACCGACTTGGCTTTTTCCATACCCGATGGCTTTCTTTTACTTAGGCTTTTAGGACAATAATTATCTTAAAATTAAAATAAATACATTTTTTGTAATAAATATTATTTTATAGTCAATACTATTTTTAAATCTTTATTTGTTACGGTATTTCTATTTACTACAGTTTTTATTATTTTATATTCATCATTTTCTTAATTTTTATTACAGTATTTATTATTTTCTTCTCAAAATAAAATAGTTTACACCTCAAATACATATTATTATATCTCAAATTAAAATAATCTACATCTCAGACATAAATTATTATAAACCCTACTATAATAACTAATTCCTTACTTCAAGCGCCCCACGAGATATTATGGGTGATAGTTTATGATATTAAATCGAGTTTGAGATATAAATATTAGTTTAATACGTTGGAGTTAAAAAAATTTATTTGGAAGATAAAGTTATTGAATAAATATGTAACTGAAAGAAAGAGGAGAAGATGATATTCGTGGATAAATGTACAAAATTTAATGAATGATAGTGAACACTATTGAAATTGGTGTGATTGAGTTATTTAATAACGACTTATGAAGTTCATGGGTGAAACACCTATTAATTATTTTTAATTAAAAAATTATACTTTGAGTTGGATTGTACTTGAGTTCCTATTTTTAAACTCAGATAATTTTATTCTTAAGTTTTGTGTTTTAGTTCTAGTTTTTTTCTTTTAATTTTTCTTTGGTGTACTTAAAAGAGGTAGCTGTGATGTTTTTTAACATAAAATATTGATTTTGAAATTTTGAAATAAAAATATTATTTTTAGGTTAAAAATATTTTTGGCTTCTCACTTTCATGAAAATAATAATTTAGTCCATAAACTTTGATTTGTAACGAATTAGTCTCTATATTTTCAATTGTATAACAATTTAATTCTCGAACTTTAATATGTAATAATTTCACTACAAGAATTATGAGTTTTAATGTCAGTTTAAAACTAACATTAAAAGGCTTTAATGTCAGTTGACAATCGATATTAAAGATCGTGTTATAAAAGGTCTTTAATGTCGGTTGTCTTTAATGTTGGTTTTAAACCGACATTGAAGATGATGTACAATGTCAGTTTTAAGACCTTTTATAACACGATCTTCAATGTCCGTTGTCAACTGACATTAAAGCCTTTTAATGTCAGTTTTAAACCGACATTAAAGCTCAAAATTATTATCCATGTTTTCAATTCTTGTCCCTTTTTTTAAATGTCATTGTCCAATCCATTTTTAATGTCGGTTAAAAAGTTAAAAACAACATTATAATAATTCATCCACAAACAAGAATTGTTTGTATATATTAAGATCTCAACAAACACAAAAATTTAAATATAAGTCTTGCTCAAAAAGTACGAATAATAGTTAGCTCCCAAAGAGAATAACAAAATTTATACTTACAAAGCAATAGTTGGCTGCTTACATATAAAAAAAGTCCCAAGATAAAATATTAATTGCTTTTGTATATATAACTTAACTTTCAACAAATTCAAAAAATTAACTAAAGATTGAGAGAGCTGGTTGTCTGCTTTGGAGTGTCATTACTATCCCGAAAAATCTGCAAAGAAGACATGCTTGCTTAAGTATATAAAATCAAGAATAATTTAAAAATAAATGAATCATACTAAAAGAAATTATATGAAGTATAGAAACTATATTTATACAAACTTACCAAAAGGAATGAATGTAAAACTTGCTATTCTTTTCTCTATTCTATGGATGAGTTTGTTATGCCCTCTATCCAGAATCTCCCCGTATTTGTGCTAGCAATGTCATATGAGAGTGTGTAAACAAACAAATATAAGTTGCCTCAATATAAACAATTTATAAATAACGAAAGAAATGAACTCAACCCATAAACGACTACCATAGCTGCACAATAGCCATTGTAATGATCCCAAATTTCAATGTTAAACTAAGGAACATTACCATATTTTAACCTACAACTAACTTTATAACTCTTATGTTTTAGAAAAATTTCGGCAACATGATAGCACTACCACAACAATACAAAAAAAGTTTACTTTAACACTTGTTCAAAGAAATACACTTCCAATAATATTCAAACAACAATCTTCTCTCAACATAACAAACAACATAAACAACAATAATTTACAAAAACTCAAATCTAATTACTAACTTGACTTCAAATCTCAAAAGTTGTCACATGGGCATTCGATCTTATACCTCCAGATTCATGGACTCAGTTCCTATCAATGAAATGAAAAGCCAAAAAACAATAACTAAACAATGTTTAAAATTCCATCAATCCAAATAAATATCACAATAAACCACAAAATCTACATAAAGAAGTGATTTCAAAAGCCAACAAACACAAGTAGTTAGCATAAGAAAGGAGAAATCTTAACAACCATCTATCAAATAAGAAAGTAGAACTCTAAAGATTAATTTCGAGAATATTTTGAGACACATGTCCTTAGAGTTAGACTCTTTCTATAAATACTTCAAGAAAAGCAGTTTTTACTATTCTACAAATCACGTCAAACTCAATCTAAGTTTGTTAAGTTGAATAAGTCCACAACCATTTATCAAAACCATCTATTAAATAAAGCTTTATGATACAAAACACAAAATGAATGGCACACTTAACAAGAAAAAAAACAAGCTAACAATGAACAAAATATCTAACAGATGGAAACATATCACAAATCATCCACCATTTGAATCGCATAAAGATGATATGCAAATATCTTTTTAGAAAAATATTGAATAGATCTCAGACAAATGCTCAAAGTTACAATAGCTCAATAATTACTAAAAGAAAAAGTGAATAGATAAAGTTCGGAATCAAAGAAAGATGACAAGCTATGGGGTTTTGGGTACTTGCCTCAGTGATAGACCAGCTGATGAACAAGGAGATAACAAGTATATGTCTCCTCACTTACCATAATCAAGCACTAATCAGTTTATGATCAATTAACAGCACAATATAAACACTATTTTATGATTAATTGAAATAAGGAAAAAAAACAAAAGGGATCCGACCTTAGGGAAACTCCATAAGATGTCCCAAGTCACATACAATCTTGAACCTATCTATGCTAATCAACACCAAAACTTCAATCAACTAAAAAGCACACTAAACGGATACAATAATTCAATCAAATGAAACCACAAAAAATGTCTCCAACTAAAAGATGCTATCGAGGGTCAATCCTAGATTATCATGACATTCTACCAAAGGATGTCAACCGGATTCATTTAGACAAATAATGCATAAATATAAACTACCAAAGGATGCCTAAGAAGTTCCACTACCATAAACCACTCAATGGAAGTCATAAACAACTAAGCTATGACTAACATAACTGCAGGATAGTCACAACATTCCAACACTGAATCTAATTCAAAACTTTAAAACAAATAGACTTTTAAGATAAGCATCTTATAAATATTACCTTGTACTTGTTATTAATGTTGTTATAAAGTCCTTTTTGTGTTGGGTACACCTTCTCCACTTGTCAACCTTCTTAAAACATGTCCAATGCAATCTTCTTATCTTCCTTCCAAATCCGCAAGAATCAAAATTTAGCCTTAAACGTCAAACTTGAACCTAACAAAATGAAAAACTTCACTCAAAATCATTTCATTATTAAAATACAATGAACTCAACTTACCCTGAGACAAGTCAAAGGCTAGATCAGGTACATCTGACAGAATATTTGCAATCAAAACCACGACACTGATACAAAAACTAGAGACCTATGGAAAGAAATATGTCCATTTAAAGAAGGAATGTTTCCTTGATCTTGCAAGAAAAACATATTTGTAGCATGCCAGGAGTGAAGCACAGAACACAAAAGTAGTTTAAAATATGCCACAAATAACAGCTGAAGAAAGGAAAATTCAGCATCTTCTAGCAACAAATTGAACGACAGGAAAGGTGGTAGATCATACACGACATGCAGCACCACGAGTCCATCTTTTGAAAACCTGAAATGTGTTGGCTTTTACCAATAAAAAGTCTATATTTTGTTGGTAAGCAATCAAAATGGAGGGAAAGGGTTTAGGGTTTAGGGTTTAGAGATAGGGAGGGAGAGGGCAACACTAAAGCATCTATCAATTTAGATGATATAGATTGAACTAGGGCAATACCATTAAAAATTCCTCAGATCAATATATCAAACACTATTAGATCTACACGATATTAGTAATGCAGTTTATCCCTCCTCAAGCATTGATAGAAAATAATCAAAGGCAAACAATTTTCAGATCAATGTTAAACATGAACAGACTAAAACAATCAGAAGCATAGTCCTTCAGAGAAAATTCCACAAGCAATTAATCATAATTCATCAATATCATTCAATCTAAAAGTTCAAAAGAAAATGTTAAGCTACTGAGATATATAACAACTGAGGCAAATGGTTAAATGAACTACCTGCCTATTATATTAAGTTGCTTCCATCTGCCTTTTCACTTCATTCCCACCTACATCTCCCTACTTCTCCTTCTCCTCATCGCCATTCTTGCCTTCTTATTACTTTTCTTATTTTGTTACTGCTAATTCTTTTTCTTCTTCAACTTTTTGGCCTTCTCATTATTCTCTTCCAATCCATCAACCACATTCTTCTCTTTCGCCCCTTCATCTCTCTTCCAGATTTAGAGAAGGACATACGCAAGACAAAAAATTAGAGGAGCACATTGCTTCTCCACGATGAATTCTCTAAGCTTCCTCTTGCCCTTTTTGATGGCTTTCTGATATTTCTCACTCACAACAGGGTATCACTTTACCATGGTGATTATGAAACATAAATCAAACAAATCGAAACTTACAGTTTTAGACCCAACCCATAAACCAAAAACAACTAAAAATCATCTTCAGAAACTGAAATCACTACAAATTTCATAAAATTGAAACGAACCCATTATAAAAAACTAGAAAAATATATGGGAATTGATGCTTGATTCGATCAAAGTCAACTAATAGAAATTAAAAATTACCTTAGAACAAATAGGATGGTCTGGAAATGGACGAGAAAAAGAAACTTTTTGGGCACGAGTCAACCACAAGCTTCACAATGAGAGAGGAAAGTGTTGGGGTATGTGCCCTAAAGTCTCATGTCCTGTAGTTTGTAAAAAACTTTGTAAGAACACTTGTGATGTATAATATATATGATATTTACTTCACTGCTTGACTTTGCACATTTAAATGTTTTTATTTTATCACAAATCAATAAACTTAATATCCCTAGTTGTCTTTATGTAACTTAAGCATGTATGTAGTGACATACAAGTAGATCATGTCTTAAGTGATAAGCAAAAGAGTCTATAGTATATGGATAAAGGAGAGAAACCTTATCTTAGTAACACTACGGGCGTGGTACGCTTTGTGGAATTGTTACAAGTGTTGTGACTTGTCACAGATGGTCTGATCCTGATCATTCGTGTAGTGAGCATGCGAGCGGGGGCGTCCTATTAGAAAGAGTTTGTATAAGACCTGACCTCGTAGTGTTAATATCTCGTCATATAACTCCATTCATGGCTGAGAATTCACTTCACTAGGATGACATAGGTAACATGACCTCAATCTTGAGTGAGTTGGGAACTCCTGCCATTGAGGGAGGTCCTTTGATTTGCATGGGTGCGAGTGGCCAGAGCGCCGACTCAAACCTACCACTTTGGGAATTCGTCCCATTTGGGAGTTGGGAACTCAACTTCACAAGATGGAGTTCACTCCTTCCTCGAAGCAGGGGTAAGTAGATAGATTGCTCTCTTAAGGGATGGTCTCGGGGCTTGAAAGATGTGGCGCCACACACCTTCTCATGGCCAAGAGGTGTTCACACATAGCAGGACTATGTTGTATTGTTCATTATAGGGATCAGTAGTACTTAAGGAGTAAGATGTAATTACAAGGGAAAACGGTAAATTGGCCTACTGTAATTACGAGTATTTGTGAAGGGTTATCGTACTGATGATTGGTTTTATCCAATGGACATAGAAATATATCTATGGCAAGAAGAGTTCAACTATCGGTCTTTAGTGGAATGCCTGGCAGTTAACAGATGGTGGATATCGTGACTAAAAAGTTTAGTCAGCTATTCACGTACCCTCGGAGCTTCAGGCCATAGGTCCATAAGGTCCCCTTTGAAGAAAATCGGATTCGAGATTTTTATGAGCAGCGGAAACAAGATTCCAAATCACAATCATGAATGAACAATACATTTACAGTAAACTTCAAAAACAACAATACATTTACAGTAAACTTCAAAAACAATCGGTTATGCAATTGATATAGAAATTACAGCATGAAAAACTCAAATGAACAAAAAGAGAAAACTCTATGAACATTTGAAGATTCGTCTCCACACTCCGTTGCGCACGACCGCTCAAACAACAGCAACCTCGAACGCTCGATCTACACTACTGCAACACAACTCGAACACTTCGCGCTTATCCTCGATGATCGCCTTGGCCACGAACTCCTCAGCAACAGCACGAACGACCTCCAAAAAACCTCAACGGTGTCGAGTTGAGTAAGACAGCACCAACAAGGCTACCTTGGTATTCTATGTGTGAGAATCCAGAGGGTGGGCTCTATTTGGACTTGGTATGAGACAGACGAAAGAGGAAACACTGATCGTGTACACGATTGGGCAAGTGGGAGATGGCTAGAGATCTTTTTATCGTATAGGTCGATGCCCAATCGTTTAGATAAAGCTAAGTGATCGTCTAACAAAAGCTATGCGATCGTTTATTAGCTCATCGTTTAGCTCAGGTTGTCGTCTACAGATTACTACGATGATCGATTTACTTAAGGCGAAACGATCGAGTCTAGCCAGAACATTGCGATCGTTGTTAGTAAATCACTACACGATCGTTTAGCTCTACTACTGCCACCGATCGTTTAGCTAGCTCCTAGCGTAATTTAGTAAATCCGTATTTTGCTTGACGACTACGTGAGTTTCTTTTACGCGAGAAAGAAAACTCAAACAACTTTTACGAAAACTTTTCAACAGTTTGTAAATCATTGTACTAAAATTAGGAAAACCACTTTCCTTTAAACTCACGATTGCCATGAATTCAATAATCACCACATCACTTGGTTATTAAAGAAAAAGATTTAATTATCAATAATTATTATTTATAAATATAAATTTGATACCAACTTATCATACTATATTTATAACCTATAGTTTTAATATTTCATCTCATGAAACAATATAAACCATAGTTCGTTTTCTATTTCATGGGTACTTATGTAAATCTAATTTACTCAATCCCTTACTAGATGTATCTCATACATCATACCGATTATATCATATATAATCAAACAACCTCTTGTTCAATTTGAACATTTTCAAATCAACACCAAGAACTGATTTCTCAACTAAATCCAGTTGACGCTACCAAGGGGACCTTATGGACCCTGTAACTCGAAGCTCCAACGGTACGTGAATAACTGACTAAACTCTTTAGTCATGGGATCCACCATCCGTTAACTGCCAGACACTCCACTAAAGACCGACAACTGAACTCTCCTTCCCACAAATATATTATGTGTCCATCGTAACCAATCAGCAATGCGATAACCCTTTACAGATCGCTTGTAAGTACAGCTGGCCCAATAACCATTATGCCCCTATAGTTACATCTGTCTCATTAAGTACCTTTGATCTCTCTAATGAACATAAGTCATAGTCCTACTATGACTGAGTCTTCTCTTCCAAAGGAGCAATCTCTCTACTTATCCCTACTTCGGGAAAGAAGTGAATTCCATCTTGTGGATTGAGTTCATAGCTCCCAGATCAGACAAGTCCCCAAAAAAGTAGGCATGTTGAGTTGGCAATCTAGCCACTCTCACCCATACGGACCGCCCTCAAAGGCAGGAGTTTCCAAAATACTCAGGATTGTCATGTCACCTATGGTCGTTTAGGTGAGATGCAAGTCTCTAATATCAGCGGCATTATATAGAGAGTCTAGACATCTCGTGGTCTAAGTCTTATATAAACTCTTTGTATAGGACACTCCCACTCTTATATCTCCACATGAATGATCAGGATTAACCATTTGTAGTAGTTTACAACACTTGCAAACCTCTACAAAGCGGGCCATATCCGTAGTGTCACCAAGATCAGGCATCCCACCTTAATCCTTATACTACAGACCTATTTAGGTTATCACTTAAGGCATGATCCACTTGTATATCACATATACATGCTTAAGTATACATAAGATAACTAAGGAGCTTTATTTATTGGTTATGAGTAAATGTCAGAATGAAATAACACTTATTTTATTCATTAAACAATGTGTATCTTTACAAAACAACAAGACTCCCGGGAGAATTAGGACACCAATCCCAACAATCTCCCACTTGTCCTAATGAGTCGGGAGACTAATGTACAATACAATATAAAAATGTACAATATACAATAAACTAAGGCATACCCCATTATCATCTCCCACTTGCCCTAGACAAGATGTCACATGTCCCGCAGACCCAAACTCTCCAGGCGACCCTCGAACACTTTAGCCGTGAGGGCCTTAGTAAAGGGATCAGCAACGTTGTGCTCCGATGCGATCTTCATGACTATCACATCACCGCGATACACAATCTCTCTGATCAGGTGATATTTTCATTCTATGTACTTACCCCGACAATGACTTTGAGGCTCTTTCGAATTTGCCACATCCTCGCTGTTATCACAATATAGTGTGATCGGCAAATCCATATTTGGAACAACTTCCAAATCTGAAAGGAACTTCCTCAGCCAAACAGCCTTCTTAGCTGCTTTACAAGCCGCTACGTATTCAGCTTCCATAGTGGAGTCCGCGATGTATCCTTGCTTGATGCTTCGTCAGACTACAGCCCCTTCATTCAGAGTAAACACTGACCCCGATGTCGATTTGCGAGAATCTCTATCGGTCTGAAAGTTAGAGTCCATGTATCCTGTAAGGATTAGATCCTTATCTCCATACACAAGCATGTAGTCCCTCATTCTCCGAAGATACTTGAGGATCGTCTTAACCGCCATCTAGTGATCAAATCCTGGATTGGACTAATACCGACTGACAATCCCTACTGCATAGCAAATGTTGGGTCTAGTACACAACATTGCATACATTAAGTTTCCTACAGCAAAAGCATAAGGAATCCATCTCATCTTCTCAACATCTTAAGGTGTCTTAGGACATTGATCCTTAGACAGAATGATTCCATGCCTGAAGGGTAATAAACCCCTCTTGAAATCCTGCATCCTGTACCTAATCAACATTTGATCCATGTACGATGCCTGAGACAGGGCTAACCGTTTATTCTTGCAATCCCGAATAATCTGGATCTCGAGAACATACTGTGCCTCACCCAAATCTTTCATTTGGAACTGGGCAGCTAGCCAACTCTTAATGTCAGACAGATACCCTACATCATTCTCAATGAGTAGGATATCATTCACATACAGTACCAGGAAAGCTACTGAGTTGTTGATGATCTTCTTGTAAACACAAGGCTCATCAATGTTCTGATCAAAGCCAAACGACTTGACAGCAGTGTCAAATATGATGTTTCAAGATCTAGATGCTTGTTTCAGCCCATAAATGAACCTATTAAGCTACAAACTCTTTGCTCTTGATCTGGAACGATGAACCCCTCTAGATGAGTCATATAGATGGTCTCCTCAAGATTACCATTAAGAAAGGCAGTCTTGACGTCCATTTGCCATATTTCATAATCATAAAATGTGGCTATGGACAGGAGAATCCTGATAGATTTCAGCATGACAATAGGTAAGAAAGTTTCCTCATAGTCAACTCTCTCAACATGGGTATAACCCTTTGCCACAAGTCTAGACTTAAAGGTTTGCACCTTTCCATCTACACCTCTCTTTCGCTTATAGATCCACTCACACCCAATAGGTCTTACCTCATCAGGTGGATCAACAAGCTCCCAGACGTTATTGAAGTACATAGACTCCATTTCCTGGTTCATGGCCTTAACCCATTCATCTTTGTCAACATCCTCCATTTTTTTCTTAAAAGATAACGGATCCTCGACCCCCATCATTCGTAATGACGTTTTGGGCTTCAGTCAAACCGATGTAGCGATCCGGTGGGGTCATAACCCTCCCACTACGTTGAGGCAGTCTTAACTTTTGAGCTGGTTGACTAGACGTTTCAACCTCAACAACTCTTGTTGATCTATCGGCCTGTTCAACAACTCTTGTTGAACCCTCAACAATCTCATTCTCACCAGAGATCTCACGTAAAAAGAGCTTACTTCGTGGCTTATGATCCCTCATGTGATCTTCTTCCAAGAAGATAGTATTTGTGGAAACAAACACATTGTTCTTACTAGGATCATAGAAGTATCAACCTCTCGTTTCCTTGGGGTAGCCTACAAAGAGGCAAACCTTCGAATGCGGTTCCAACTTCTTTGGGTTAGTCGCTAGCACATGTGCCGGACAGTCCTAAATCCTGAAGTGGCGTAAACTACCTTTACGGCCTCTCCATAACTCAAAAGGTGTTTCAGAAACACTTTTCGAGGGAACGTTGTTTAGGATATAACATGCAGTCTGCACTGCATAACCCCAAAACAAGTCTGGAAGATGAGCATAACTGATCATAGACCGAATCATGTCCAACAAGGTCCTGTTTCTTCTTTCTGATACACCATTCTGCTGAGGTGTACCAGGGGTCGAGAGTTGGGACGCAATCCCATGTTCTATCATATAGTTCTGGAATTGGAGGTCCATATACTCTCCACCACGATCAAAATTGTAGTGTTTTTATCTTCTTACCTAACAAGTTTTCAACTTCAGCTTTATACTCCTTGAACTTGTCAAGGGCTTCAGACTTACATTGCATGAGGAAGAGATACCCAAACCTTGAATAATCATCTATGAAAGAGATGAAATATTCATACCCACCTCGAGCTCTAACATTCATCGTACCACAGATGTCTGAATGTACAAGCTCCAAGGCTTCCTTGGCTCTGTAATCTTTTCCAGTAAAAGGTCGTTTGGTCATCTTGCCTTCGAGGCATAATTCACATACCGGTAAGGAGTTTTCTTCTAAACTCTTTAGAAGTCCACTTTTCACCAACTTCTCAATTCTATTAAGGTTGATGTGACCTAACCTAAGATGCCAAAGATAAGCATTTTCTTTTGGAGAAACCTTTGATCTTTTAGCTGTTGTTGCCTTACTGAACATTTCAGTGTTAAACAAGGCTATTATGACTAACGGCCTTAGTACATATATGTTAATTTCCATTGAACCATAACCAATCTACATTCCATGTTTGAAAATAAACACTTTATTCTCATAAAAGGAGACGGTGTAGCCTTGTTCAATGAGACAAGAAACCGAGATTAAGTTCCTTTTAATATGAGGAACTACAAAAGCATTATCCAATAACAGATAACGTTTCTTGTCTACAAATAACTTCAGCTTGCCTACAACAACAGCTGAAACAACCTCACCAGTACTGACTCGAAGAGTCATCTCTCCCTGTGGCAACGTTTTCTAGAAACTAAATCCTTGGTAAGAGGAATTGACATGATTGATAGCACCTGAATCAAGGATCCAAGCAGAATCATCATTCTCTACCAGACATGTCTCCAAGACCAATAAATCATATTTACTGTCTTGTCTCCTCTTTTGGAGAGTAGTGGGATCGAGGTTGTTTGCCACGAAATTCGTTTCACACAATTCTTTCTATTATAAATAATCGGTCATTGTTAAAAGCTTTAAACAGAAATACTAATGAGTTGCTGAAAAAAAAAAACACATTGACCTACATTAGGTTTTAAGCAAATACCCATTGTAAAACAAAACAACATCCAATAAGGTTTTAGCAAAACTAACATGAACCCCGTGTGACATCTAGTTTCGCAATGACGCTTCAAAGGTTCAGGGCAAAAGCTGCCGAAGGAAGGTCAGTTATCCCTCCTCTGAATTGAGAAGTTCTCGACCAGTTATTAATACCGAAACTGTAACGATTCGACCCCCTAGGACTTAAGCCGTTACTAAATATATGCATGCATGAAACTCAAAACGACACTCGGTTATGGCGAAATAAATGCTAATTAAAAAAGGTAAGTTCAAAAGACTTTCATTAAATTCAAATACTAAATCAATAGTAGGGTACCCATAAATCATAAAGGATAATAAATAAATCTGAAAAACAATTCTTAAAAGTAAGTTTTAAACATCAAAACTAAAAGTTAAGAGAAACATGAAAAGAACTTCAAATTTCATGATGCAGAAGCGTAAAAACTAGTCCCAGTGGCTCAATCACGAATTCCGCTTGTCCATCGCCAATACATCTCTACCCTTACCTAAAACAACAACATGAGAAAGAATGAGTATAAATTACTCAGTAAGTAACCCCACTACTGGAGTTAGGCTGGGCATCTATGTCCTCTAGATACCGACTTCTGGTGAAACATATAAATTGCTCTAGTCCTCATGGGACACATATGCACATAAAACAAGAAGAAGACTAAGTCCTATACTACTGTAGTTAAGTATGCCCACTACTTTTGGTGAATCCCGAAGGAGACAAAAACTGATGAATCCCGAAGGAGATACAAACTGGTGAATCCCAAAGGAAACACAAACTGGTGAATCCGAAGGAGATACAAACTAGTGAATCCCGAAGGAGACACAAACTGGTGAATCCCGAAGGAGACACAAACTGATGAATCCCCAAGGAGACACAAACTAGTGAATCCCGAAGGAGACATAAACTGGTGAATTCTGAAGGAGACATAAAATTTAATGGGCATCTAACTAATCAGTGAGGACATTTGCACAGTCTCAACATCATAATCATCACTGTACGCATCTATGACATACATATAAACCTCAACATCATGGCTCTACAACATACACATATATCTCAACATCATGGTTCTACAACATATATGTATACCTCAACATCATCAGATCAAATACAATCATGGAAGCATATACCATCTCATACTAGTATTCAAGTGTCTATGTGCATAAATAAAAAATTTGGATCTCGTAACAAAACATACTTTAATCATGTTATACTATCAATCTTTCATGTTGTCATTCTGCCATAACCTTCATTTAACATGCTAGCATACATCTAATGTCTGGCCCGTAGGCAGTTCCAGTAGTAAGATTACTTACCTTGATATTAGGTCAAACTAAAAAGCAATTGAATCTTTGTGAAATTCTTGAATTCTTAATCAATCCTAAACATAAACCAAGCTTTAAAATTAATAGTTAACGCCAAATTCCAAACACCTAAATATTACAAAATATTTCCAGATAACCTTACCTAAGGTGTGGTCCAATTCGAATTCACCTTCCAAACCTCCAATTTTAAGCCCAAATAATTAGCAAACCAAACTCTTCTTCATCTTGAATGAAATTCTTGATCATACCCCTTAATCATAATTTGAAATTAGGCTTACATGATTAAAGCTTGAATCAAATACATACTTCATATGTAGCTTCGTCAAAAAAAATCACTTCCAAATGACTTTACCAAAATTTCTCAACAACCAAAATTAATCCACAAGAGGGTAATCAAAGCATAAAACTTACCAAAACTCGCTATAAACAAACTCCAACTTCACTGAACAACACCTCAATACCTTCACAAACTTGAATCTAAAGTTGAAACACATGGGTATCAACCAATTGATGCCAAAAGTAAATGAGTATTCAAGAATCAACCGAAAACAAACCCAAACGGCAGAAATCTTACCCAAATTGATAGATCCAGTGACGGCAAAAACGAACGACGCTTGAGCAGTGGTGGACGGAGGTCATGAAGAAGAAACTGACGCGACGGCTTTGGGCGACATCGGAAGGGCTCACGAACGTGAGGAAGAAAAGAAGGGTGGGGTGTGACTTTTTATAAAATAATAATAATAATAATAAAACAAAAAGGAAATAAATATAATTATATTTAATTTCTTTCCATTTTATACTATTAAATTCATTTCCGTTTCAAAAGAAAATTAATTCCTACAATTAATTTCCAATTTGAATAATTTCACGCCAACAATTAAATTCCCGCACTTACACTTGAAGTCCAAAATTCCAAAAATGCCCTCTAATTAATAACAATTACTAAATTCCAAATAATAAAGTTACTGAAATTACATTATTACTAAAAAAATGTGCGGGGTGTTACATTCTTCCCTTCTCAAAGAACTTTCGTCCTTGAAAGTTCATTATTGAAAAACAACTCCGGGGGTGTTACAGGAATAACTCTTGCTCTTATAACGACTAGCCATCATTGATTTTGCCAAGATATCATTAACTTACTTAACAATCTCCCGTAAGTGTGACCCACCATTTTAAGTCCTAGAGGTCGTCCCAAAAGGCCAATCCGAAGGGAAAAAATCCGATTGGGGCAAAACCTAAAGCGACCCTATCCATTTTTGGAGTTCAACTTGATATTGACCAACTGCACAAAACCCATCTGAAGGGGGACGCTCTGAAGGCGACACGAGGGAGTATAGAATGATCTCACAGTGTGAACCAATGACAGAGACCACAGGACGTATTGACACACACCCTTCACCCACTTACTGTAAACACTCTCTCTGTTTACCTTGATATTAGCTCATGCAAACACCATTAGAAGGGGGATGCATCTTGGGCACCATGAGGCTAAGCAGGAATCTCACGGTGTGAACATACAGGGAGAAACGTGAGTGGAATCGTAGACATATCAGATAAGCCTCTTTCTTACACTGAATATTTTATAACCTCGGGTTTAGCTTACTTAAAAAAAACACAGCTAAGGATTTTAACTAAGTGACTTTTAGATTTGCCCAAGAGTAACATTTATCTTGGATAGTTAAACAACTTTTGATCATCATCCATTAAACTCTTTAATGGATGATGATCAAAATTGTCGCATGCTTGTTGAAATTCTATCTAATTCACCTTTCCAGGTAGGTTCCTAGGTAGGGATGTTACGTTTCCGTCAACTTAAGAACCTCAACCTAGCCAGAACCTACCTTAGACAAAAGGTCCCTTATAGATAGGTTTACAACAAATTTAATCTTTTATTCAACCAATTTAATTCTATTAAACCGATTTTAAAAGATTAATCTAGGTTGCTAAACTCTTTAGAACCATTTGAACTTAGGTCTATCTCAATCCAATTTTAAAACCCTTTCAAAAAACTTAAGTTCACCCTAAGTCCGCATGCAACTCTGAATTATTGATTTTAGGTCTAATTTCCTATATAACACTTATAAATGGAAACAATCACCACAATGCGAAGCTAACACATGCAAGGCATTCATAACGCTTATAAACAGCCTAAGTGTCATGCTCAATGCATTGTCCATTCATTGCTACTTCTTTTATATAACACTTACACAAAACAGCAATGAAACAAGCAAAACATGCTTCCATTCACCCTTAGACTATAACATTTATAAGAAAAGGATGATGCATGATAATGCTCAATGCATGCAAAATATAACTCTTATATTTCATGATGCATGCGCATGCTTTCAAGTAATTTCTTCATGCAATATTATAACATTTATAATACATGATGCATGAATAATTGCACAACCTAAGGTGGGTTTTAACTATATGACAAACACATTGGAATATAAGTACCATACATCACATGTATAAGTAATAAAGTTGATGAACGAGGTAAAATTGCCTTAAAAACACAAAAGGAAAGCTAACTATTACAAAGACAAGGAGTCTCCGGTTCAAACAGGCGAATCGGGTCTTGAATCGCTCAGGCAAAGCATTGCTTCTTCAACCATCGTGTACAAAGAACCCCACGATCGTCTACACGGCAAAACAAACTTCTTTGCTCTATCGCTTACCAGCGCTCCCAGAGCTAAACGATCGTTTAGCCATTACAACACGATCGTGTACCTTTACTAAGCGATGAAGTATGAAATACACGATCGCTTAGCGCGCTCCGCACAGCGGCCGCCTTCCGCGATCGTCTAACGATTACGATGTCGTGAAGTACCATCGCCTAAGCGATCGTTTAGCTAGCGCCTACGTATCGCATACGCGCGATCACATAGGTAGTAACTAAGCGATGAAGCTTGCTAACTACACGATCGTCTAGTGCATGCCTTTTACTAAACGACAAGCATCACATGCTCCCACTATGATTGTCTACCTCTAGCGCCTACGCCATCGCGCAACTAACGCCACACGATATGGTAAACGATTTACCTCATCGCTTAGCAGTAGCTAAACGATCGCTTAGTAAAATCCAACGATCGTTTACCTGAGGCTACACGATCCGACCAACGCTTGGTCTTCTTCCTCCTTGAGAACCGCATCGCCATGCGCCAAAGCTTCATCACGAACAACTCGACAAACTCAAAACTTTTGAATTACAGACTCGATGGCGGATCATACTTACGGGAGATTATTAAATAAGTTAATGATCTCTTGGCTAAATCAATGATGGCTAGTTGTTATAGGACCAAGAGTTGTTCTAGTTTTAATGACTGGTTGAGATCTTCTCAATTCAGAGGAGGGATAACTGACCTCCCTTAGGTGGCTTTTGTCCTAAACCTTTGAAGCATCATTGCGAAACTAGATGTCACACAGGGTTCATGTTAGTTTTGCTAAAACCTTATTGAATGTTGTTTTATTTTACAGCGGGTATTTGCTTAAAACCTAACGTAGGTCAATGTGTTTTTCTTTTCAGAAACTCGTTAGTATTTCTGTTTAAAGCTTTTAAAAATGACCGATTTATTACAGTGGAAAGAATCGTGTGAAATGAATTTCATGGCAAACGACCTCCCCCATTACTTTCCAAAAGAGGAGACAAGACAGTAAATATGATTTATTGGTCTTGGAGACATGTCTGGTAAAGAATGATGATTCTGTCTGGATCCTTGATTCAAGAGCTACCAATCATGTCAGTTCCTCTTACCAAGGATTCAGTTCCTGGCAAACATTGCCACAGGGAAAGATGACACTTTGAGTCGGTAATGGTGAGGTTGTTTCAGCTGTTGCTGTAGGCAGGCTGAAGTTATTTGTTGACAAGAAACGTTATCTGTTACTGGATAATGTTTTTGTAGTTCCTCATATTAAAAGGAACTTAATCTCGGTTTCTTGTCTCATTGAACAAGGCTACACCGTCTCATTTTCTGAGAATAAAGTTTTTATTTTCAAGAATGGAATGGATATTGGTTCTAGTTCAATAGAAAATAACTTATATGTACTAAGGCCGTTAGAAATAATATCCTTGTTTAACACTGAAATGTTCAGTACGGCAACAACAGCTAAAAGATCAAAGGTTTCTTCAAAAGAAAATGCTCATCTTTGGCATCTTAGGTTAGGTCATATCAACCTCAATAGAATTGAGAAGTTGGTGAAAAGTGGACTTCTAAAGAGTTTAGAAGAAAACTCCTTGTCGGTATGTGAATTATGCCTCGAAGGCAAGATGACCAAACGACCTTTTACTGGAAAAGGTTACAGAGCCAAGGAAGCCTTGGAGCTTGTACATTCAGACATTTGTGGTTCGATGAATGTTAGAGCTTAAGGTGGGTATGGATATTTCATCTCTTTCATAGATGATTATTCGAGGTTTGGGTATCTCTTCCTCATGCAACGTAAGTCTGAAGCCCTTGACAAGTTCAAAGAGTATAAGGCTGAAGTTGAAAACTTGTTAGGTAAGAAGATAAAAACACTACAATCTGATCGTGGTGGGGAGTATATGGATCTCCAATTCCAGAACTATATGATAGAACATGGGATTGCGTCCCAACTCTCGACCCCTGGTACACCTCAGAAGAATGGTGTATCAGAAAGGAGAAACAGGACCTTGTAAGACATGATTCGGTTTATGATGAGTTATGCTCATCTTCCAGACTTGTTTTGGGGTTATGCAGTGCAGACTGCATGTTATATCCTGAACAACATTCCCTCGAAAAGGGTTTCTAAAACACCTATTGAGTTATGGAGAGGCCGTAAAGGTAGTTTACACCACTTCAGGATTTGGGGCTATCCGACACATGTGCTAGTGACTAACCCAAAGAAGTTGGAACCGCGTTCGAAGGTTTTCCTCTTTGTGGGCTACACCATGGAAACGAGAGGAGGATACTTCTATGACCCAAGTGAGAACNGTGCTAGTGACTAACCCAAAGAAGTTGGAACCGCGTTCGAAGGTTTTCCTCTTTGTGGGCTACCCCATGGAAACGAGAGGAGGATACTTCTATGACCCAAGTGAGAACAAAGTGTTTGTTTCCACTAATGCTATCATCTTGGAAGAAGATCACATGAGGGATCGTAAGCCACGAAGTAAGCTTGTTTTACGTGAGATCTCAAGTGAGACTGAGGCTGCTGAGGGTTCAACAAGAGTTGTTGAACAAGCCGACAGATCAACAAGAGTTGTTGAGGTCGGGACGTCTAGTCAACTAGCTCAAGAGTTGAGACTGCCTCGACATAGTGGGAGTGTTATAAACCCACCGGATCGCTACATAGGTTTGACTGAAGCCCAAAACATCATTACGAATGATGAGGACGAGGATCCATTGTCTTTTAAGAAAGCAATGGAGAATATTGACAAAGATGAATGGGTTAAGGCTATGAACCAAGAAATGGAGTCTATGTACTTCAATAACGTCTGGGAGCTTGTTGATCCACCTGATAGGGTAAAACCTAATAGGTGCAAGTGGATCTATAAGCGAAAGAGAGGCGTAGATGGAAAGGTACAAACCTTTAAGGCTAGACTCGTGGCAAAGGGTTATACCCAGGTTGAGAGAGTTGACTATGAGGAAACTTTCTCACCTATTGTCATGCTTAAGTCTATCAGGATTCTACTGTCCATACCACATTTTATGATTATGAAATATGGCAAATGGACGTTGATGGCATGCAGAAATGCATGCCATCTTAGTCCTTTTACTTAGAATTATGAATGTTGTTAGGTAGAAATTGTGTCGATCGTGCTAGGAATTCATGAGAAAAAGAGTTTGCATCGATCAGCATGTCGAATCTCAGCTAACCCGTTATTTTGCATTAATTATGCGTTCAATGTTCTATCTTTGTAGCTAATGCAGGAAATGAACGCAAACGCGAAAATCAGACCATCGTATAGACGACCGTATGCGGAGAAACACTCCATCAAAAGGCAAACGCATCGATCAACGCATGGATGTTGCGGTAATCAGTCGTATGCATCCATCGCATGGGAGTTGCACTTGTCAAGCAATTGCAATCATCATGTAGAGTTGCAGTGTTAAGCGAATGCGGCCATTGAATGATTGCAGCTACGCGACAACGCATTCTAATGGGATCAATGCAAGGTAGGTCGAATGAACGCATCAACGCATCTACCTCGAGAAAATCCAAAGCTGATGTTGACATTTCACCTACCACGCCGTTAGTGGCAGAGGTTCAGGAAAGACGAACGCGCCGAACATCAGACTCAGAGCAGTCTAATTAATGCTATCGGCGGCCAAGCTCTATAAATAGAAGCCGATGAGCTAAAATTTATTTTATCCAAGGTTTCGCCAGAGGTTCGCCTATGGCGAATCCTTGTGATCCATACAAACTACATGAGAAGACGCTAAGAGGTTTTCACCTCCTTCATCCATTTCGAGTGACGACCGGACTAGATCTCGAAAGAGTCAGCTCCTCCACTCATCCATTGCACCACTGGCAGCCTTGACGCAATCCGCTGGAAGCAAATCTTTGCTTCCAGTTGGTCATTTCTTTTCCTTTCTTTTTCTATATTGTATTGTATGAGATTTTAAATTAAGAAACTAATACAATGTGTTTTCAATGCATTTCTCTGTTCCTTCGACTCCATCTCCATCTTCTTTGCTTAGAATCTTTACTCTCATTGCAACACTTAGTGAGATTGCTTGGGTATTGCATACTTAGTCATGTGGATTAGGGATATGAAGTACGTAGTAATCTACCTTGAGGTATGCGTTGCATGAATGTGTAAGTAACCTTATTTGCTTAGTGTGAAGCTGCGATAACGCCTGTCTATAGGCTAACACAATGCTTGTCTATGAGTGAAGTCAGCAACAATCAACTGCCCGAGAGGGTAAGTGGTTGGACACATTAAGCAAGGTATGCGTTGTTTACTAGGGATAGTAACAACCGTAGGTCAGCGAAGTTTATGCGACTGTCTTGTATTATGTATGCTTCATTCGTCCATTAGGGATACTCGGAAGGGTAGTCTAAGGACAGGATCTAGGCTTGGGAAGGTCAGATCAGAATCTAGGCTTGGGAGAGCCAAATTAGAACACATAATACCAGAGATAGGTGCTTAGGAATGAGCACTATTTGTTATTAACGGATCGTGCATTTTGCATCATCTGATAGGACAAGAGTAGAGACTTAGGAATAAGCTCTATAGACATTTTACGTTCAACACATGCATCCTAGAATTAGGAGCACCGTATTTCCATTGGAAAATGACTTGCCATGTATGGTTGTAACATGATCGCATAGTCTGACGCTGACTAAGGTTCCCTTGCGGTCACTCTTAAGGGTTGCAATGAAAACATCTCCGTATTTTATCTATTTTCCTACACATTTATTTTCATGTCAAGGTTTGTCGTATCTCTACCTTTCATGCATATTCTCATTACATTGTCTGTTAGATAGGAGTAGGAATAGGATTAACTTAGCAACATCCCCTTTATTCTTTTATTCAACCGCCGCATGCACAATCACTGCAAACATATAGTTACAAGTCCCTGTGTTCGACCTCGGATTACCCAAGAAACTTGCGTTCATGTTATACTTGGCGTGAACGCAGGAAAACTTGTGGCAGGATGCATGGTCATCATATTCATTGTTGGTGCATTTTCATTCCAACGCATGACCATCAACGTATGGTTATCAATGCATATTTTAGGAACATGCATCGCATATTGCATCCACGGGATTTGATTTTCGAGTAAAATTGACTTCCAATTTTCGCGCATCAGACGTCAAGACTGCCTTTCTGAATAGTAATCTTGAGGAGACCATCTATATGACTCAACCAGAGGGGTTCGTAGTTCCAGATCAAGAGAAAAGAGTTTGCAAGCTTAATAGGTCCATTTATGGGCTAAAACAAGCATCTCGATCTTGGAATATCAGATTTGACACTGCTGTCAAGTCATTTGGCTTTGACCAGAATGCTAATGAGTCTTGTGTATACAAGAAGATCATCAACAGCTTAGTAGCTTTCCTAGTACTGTATGTGGATGATATCTTACTCATTGGGAATGATGTAGGATATCTGACTGACATTAAGAGTTGGTTAGCTGCTCGGTTCCAAATGAAAGATTTGGGAGAGGCACGGTATGTTCTCGGGATCCAGATCATTCGGGATCGCAAGAACAAACGGTTAGCCCTATCTTAATGATCGTATATTAATCAAATGTTGATTATGTACAGGATGTAGGATTCCAAGAGGGGTTTGTTACCTTTTAGGCATGGAATCATTCTGTCTAAAGATCAATGTCCTAAGACACCTCAAGCGGTTGAGGAGATGGGACGGATTCCCTATGCTTCTACTGTAGGAAGCTTGATGTATGCAATGTTGTGTATCAGACCCGACATTTCCTATGTAGTAGGGATTGTCAGTCGGTGTCAGTCCAATCCAGGAGTTGATCACTAGACGGCAGTCAAGACGATCCTCAAGTATCTTCGGAGAACGAGGGACTACATGCTTGTGTATGGAGATAAGGATCTGATCCTTACAGGATACACGGACTCTGACTTTCAGACTGATCGAGATTCTCGAAAATCGACATCGGGGTCAGTGTTTACTCTGAATGGAGAGGCTGTAGTTTGGCGAAGCATCAAGCAAGGATGCATTGCGGAATCCACTATGGAAGCCGAATACGTAACGGCTTGTGAAGCAGCTAAAGAGACTATTTGGCTGAGAAAGTTCCATACAGATTTGGAAGTTGTTCCAAATATGGATTTGTCTATCACTCTTTATTGTGATAACAGTGGGGCTGTGGCAAATTCGAAAGAGCCTCGAAGTCATCATCGAGGTAAGCACATAGAACGGAAATATCATTTGATCAGGGAGATTGTGCGTCGCAGTGATGTGATAGTCGAGCAGATCGCATCGAAACACAACATTGCTCATCCCTTTACAAAGGCCCTCACAGCTAAACTGTTCAAGGGTCACCTAGAGAATCTGGGTCTGCAGGACATGCGGCATCTTGTCTAGGGCAACTGGGAGATGATATTGGGGTATGCCCTAGTTTATTGTATATTGTACATTAGTCTCCCGAGTCATTAAGACAAGTGGGAGATTGTTGGGATTGGTGTCCTAATTCTCCTGGAGTCTCGTTGTTTTGTAAAGATACACATTGTTCAATGAATAAAATAAGTGTTATTTAATTCTGACATTTACTCATATCCAATAAACAAAGCTCATTGGTTATCTTATGTGAACTTAAGCATGTATATGTGATATACAAGTAGATCATGACTTAAGTGATAATCTAAATCGGTCTGTAGTATAAGGATTAAGGTGGGATACCTGATCATGGTGACACTATGGATATGACTCGCTTTGTAAAGGTTTGCAAATGTTGTACACTACTACAGATGGTTGATCCTGACCATTCATGTGGAGACGTACGAGCGGGAGTGTCTTATATAAAGAGTTTGTATAAGACTTGGACCACGAGATGACTAAACTCTATATATAATGATGTTGATACTAGAGACTTGCATCTCACCTAAACGACCATAGGTGACACGACCTCAATCTTGAGTGTTTTCAAAACTCTTGCCTTTGAGAGCAGTCCTATGATTAGTATGTGTGAGAGTGGCCACATTGCCAACTCAAATGCCTACCTTTTTAGGGACTTGTCTGATCTGGGAGCTAGGATTTCAATCCATAAGATGGAATTCACTTCTTTCTTGAAGTAAGGATAAGTAGAGAGATTGCTCCCTTAAGGGCTAATTCCAAGGATTGAACATAGTGGTCACAGCTTCTCTTTCCACTGTATTTCTACAAGTTATCACACCCCCAAATTTAGATATATGCTTGTCCTTAAGCATATCTTCATTAAAGCAGTATTGTTCAGTTCTTATCCTAAATTTTGCGTCGATTGGTTACTCCGAATGCTCCACTTAGGCAGCATCACTTAACAATGCAATTTTCTTCTATCCTTGATGATTCATAATAAAACCCTACTTTATTCTTCTATTCAGCAAATCTCTACTCAAAAATTCATTTCTTGTTTTAAAAAGAATGTTTACCTCTTCATGCAAAACCAACTTGATACGACTTGAATGCGGTGGTCGGGTTACGTTATTTAATTAGAGACTGTTGATCATGGTTACACCCTTCGTTTTGGCTTGTTCCCACGGGTGTCATGCGAACATCCAACTACGGTTATGTGCCAATCTCAACTTCAACTCTTGATTTTCAGCTAAGTTTAACTTTTGTTGGTCAGAGGAGTTGTCTCTTATACTTTTATTTATTTATCTTTTTTTCAAATTGCGTCATTCTTGGAAATCCACCTTCGTTTTGGCTTACTCCCAGGGTGTCATGCGAACATCCAACTACGAGCAGGTTCCTTTCATGACTTAACTCTTATCAGGTTGGGATATTGATTTTCCCTTGCGCTGACATTGGAGTTTTGTATATCAATTTTTTTATATATATAATGAACGCATTTTCCTAATGACCGCATCCACTTGATCGCATCTGCTTAGACCTTCCCTACCCCCGAATTTAAAGATGCACAAGGTCCTTATTGCGTTGTTTTGGACAGAATAGATAAACACTTAGACAAAATTTTGAAAAGAAGGTTTGAGCAAAATTTTGAAGGATAAAAGGTAAAGCAGTGCTATTGCTACGAATTATCTAAGTGTTAGTCAGAAAATACAAAGTGTGGGAAATGTTACTAAGGGTATGCATAAAATTCATCATGGCAGTGCAATTAATAACACAAGATAGAAGATAAAGAACATCGCAATAATTGACAAAGGATGATAAATAAGAGGCTAATGCATACGGAAAGAATTGTTACTCAGTTGTATTGAAAATTAACCAAGTATACAAAGAATTACAAATAACGCAATACAAAATTTTAGCATGTACAAAGAATCAAGTAATTAGCTTCTCTACATATAAAAATGAATGAAATTAAAAATTAAAGAATGACCGCAATCAAAAAAGAAAATATCAGAGTTATTAAGGAGGAGGTACGGGTGGAGGATTTTGTGGAGGAACACGAAGAGCTTCTTTCAAAGTGCAAATGTTGCTGTAAGTGCGAAGGCACCATGGGACCATGGAGATAAACTGTCAAGAAGTTGAAGTATTAATGGTTGCGCTCTGCTACTTGTCTTTGGTTCAGGTGGATCGTATAGATATTGCGTTGAATGTTGATCAACACCTGCCTGGTCATCGCAACACTACATTGCAACTCTTCTTGTCGCTCGTGTACCTCCGTTATTCGCTGGCAGAAATAATCATGCTGATGAGAAAGAAGAGAACGCATATCAGCAAGTTCAGCAGCTAGGGTGGCAATGGTGGGCTGCATCTGCGATGTTTCGCCATCAACGTTTTGGGGTTGGGCAGAAGTGCCTTCACCCAAATCGTGTGGGTCATCAACATGCGACAGTGGAAGGGAAAATTGCGGTGAAAATGAAGGGGAGGATGGAGCTACTAGATATGCGTTAGGTGAATCAGAAGCAAGGAAAAAGTTGGTAAAATGCTCAGGAAGTGGGGAATGAGGTTCTACAGGAGGGCTTGGAGGGCAGATGATCAAAGGCAAAGGGTCCAAGGGTTCAAGATCTTGCGGTGATGGCTCTTGGACTTTTTCCTTTCCTTTGTCAACCTTGCGCTGTTTCTTTGGTTTCGGCTGCTGCGGCACATTTAAGTCGATCATGGGCCTTTTAGGTGGAAGTTCGGGGCAATGTGGGGAATCTTTGAGAAGCATTCTCAAAATCTTGACGTTGATGAGACCATGTACTTCTGACATTGGTTCTTCTTCAATACCCACACCTAGTGAGAGGCATAGGCTTGAGACTTTCCAAGGAAATAAATATTAGCCTCTTATGTGCCCCACAAAACCTCGAATCTGTCTTGCGATCAATTGGCCCACGTCTATTGGAATGTCGCGTGCGATGCAGTATGCGGCCATGACTCTATCCCTCGAAATTGTTTTATCATGTGAAGTTGGGATGAGTCGTTGTTTCACCACATACACCCAAAGCCACGCTTCTGGAAATAGTCTATTGGACGCAAGGGTTCTGATGCCTTTTAAGGAAACCGACCACTGAGTGCCCGGTTGCGTTAATATCTTCAGTGCATCTTCCATCTGTTCTTCTGTGGGATCATCAATGATTTTATTACCCGGCGCATCCGAGATGTCCTTCATGCTGTCTCTTATACACATCTAGATGTGTATAAGAGACAGGCGTTAATATCCTCAACGCATCTTCCATCTGTTGTTCTGTGGGATCATCAATGATTTTATTACCCGGCGCATCCGTGATGTCCTTCATCTGATATAATTCATTGATGTCCTTTGCCCTGAAAGACACCACTTCCCCTTTCATGGTCACCGCATCTTTGGTGCCATGGAGCTGTCCATTATAAAAGTCTCCCACTACTATTGGAATGACGATGGATGGACACTGGCAAAATGTTTCCCATCCATGTTCTAGTACAACACTTGTAATCAAGTCCGGTAGTGGCGTTGGTGCAGGGAAGTATCCCATCTCCATCATTATATCATCATTCTTTTTCTTCTTGGATGGTCGTCCCTTAGCCAACGCAAGCTCACTACTTTTTGCTACTGCTTTGCGCTTCTCTTTTTTCAATGCAAGGCGGGATCTTTGTTTTTGTTTCCTTTCCCTTTCCTTGCGTTGTTCTTCCTTCTCCCACTCCGCAATTTTTCTGCCTTTCTTTTCTCGAATGCACTGAACATTTGCTCGGTGCCTCTTCTCCTTCTTTTCTTCCTCCTCTTCTTCTCTCATTTATTTCTCAAATTCTCTTTTGAACTGCTCTGAGACCAGTAAAATGCGTTGTTCTTCCTCGAGCCTTATTCTTTCCTCGTCTGTCGATATAATGTTGTTGCATCGCACTTCTTCATCTTGTAATTTTCTCCTTAAATCGCCTTCTGTGATGATCTGTTGTGCCCGCCATCTTATCTTGTTTTTCTTTCTTCTCTCTTCTTCTCCTCTCCTTTTCCTCTACTGCACTTTGCAAAATTGGCGGGTCGATTGTTGACCCTTGTGGTGCATTCTCCTTGCGACGCCGCAAACGGGGGGTGATGTCTGAATCTTCTCCATCATCAGTCGCAACCGTTCTTACTTGCATTGATTCCTCTTCAAGTTACGCTGATTCTTTTTGTTGCGTTAACACCCCCTCATCCACCCTTGTGGTGGTTGATTCTCCATCGACTTCTGGGCTCTTAGCCCTCTTTTTCTTCTCTTCCTCTTTCTTCAGGCATTTGTCCTCCCGCCTGCGTCCTTATTTTCACTCGTTTTTCTTTCTTTCTTCTTGATTGGATAGGCTTCCTTATCTCCTTCAGCCTTCTTCTCCTTGATCTTCTTCTTCTAGGCTACTTCTCTGCCACCGCTTCCTCCAAAGCAACCCTGATGTGTCCCTTATAGGATTCTGTATGAACAGTTTCCTTAGGATCCGAAATGGCCAGGGCACTCCTTCTCGAAGCTTCCTCCATCTTCTCCTCCAAAGGTAGTGACTGATTAACAACCCCCACTTTGGGCAGCCCTCCTTCCTTATCATCTCGTCTTTTTCTCTCGCTTTCAGAAGACAGTGTTAGGAGTGGGGCACTCTCCGTGCTCTGCCCCTCTCTAATGCGGAGTGGTCTGGCTGCTACAGGCTTTCGTTGAGGTTTTTCGGGGATTCGTGGGATGGGTTTTGGTTGAGCGGCAAGAGGCGACTTACTGCAAGGAATGCCACCTCTCTTGCAGTGATTTGGGCTTGTGAGGGTGACGAGGGTAAAGAAGATGAATGGGAAGACTGGTCAGCCATAGTTATACTGAGTGAAGAAGTTGGGAAGTTCTTAGGGTTTTAGGAAGAAAGTGGAAAGTCTGGGTATGCAGAGGTGATTAGGGTTTCTGTTTGCAAAAAACTCAAATAAACGACCTAAGAAAGAGGAGTCCAGAATTTATAGGTTGGGCCTTAATGGGCCCAACACAAATTCTGCGATGGCAGGCCTCGAGGTACTCAAAAAGCCTGCCACCGTGCGCCTCACATTTATGAATCAGCAGAGAAGTATGTCCTTTCATCTGCGAAATCGTCATTTCCTTGGAAGCCTAAACGATTGGACTACTCTATTTGCAAAAAAAATTTGTCTTTTGTGTTTTATTTGGATGGGCGCAAGGTTAAGAATCAACGCAATGCCTCCATCAACGTAAATGCATCTTTTGCAGAGGACAGGAAACAACGCATATATCAGCGCAACACACTCCTCAACTCAACACATTTCTAGAGGATGGGCGCACGGTATTTCTACTGGCGCAACACTACNGCAACACTACCTCAACATAGTGCGTTTTCGCTAAGGACAGGCGAAAAATACATACGAGTGCAACACACCCCTCAACGCAATGGATTTGGGTAGGATGAATGCAAAGTGTCTCTTGTTACACAAGATGCACCCATCATCGAAATGCATACCAGATGTTGATTGTTATTATTATTTTTATTTATTTTTTTCCATCAACGCAAGTCACTAGGATTTTGTGGTAATCAATTTCTTTTAAACAATCATTCACCACAATTAAGGATAGCGCAATTAATAAAGAAAAGTAAGAAAATTAGACAGAGTATGGAAAGTAACGCAAGTGAATTAAATGAGAAGTAATTTCATAAAGCAGTGAAAACAAGTTTAAAGAAGCAATAAATAACAAAATTCATAAAGCATTAAAGAAAGTAATTAAGAAAGCAATTAAACATAGAATTTAGAGATATGGATCGAAAGACATTTTTCCCATGATGAACGCAATCCACACCTCTGCAGGCGGTCAAGCTTGCATGCACAATGTCATCAAGGACATTGCTCCTTCCCATGAGATCCTGGGGCTTCGAAATTACTTGGCAGCGTTCCAGGTGTTCTACTACATAGTTCGACTGCCAGTTGCCCAACTTGGATCTCCAAGTTTCTAATTGAAGATTCTTGTGACTGCATGACAACATCATTCTTCTCAATATATTTCTTGAGCAGGACTCCAATGAATTTCCAGAGGTGTTTTAGGAGGATGGTTGGTTTTGCGGTTGTCTCTGATGACCCTGATTCTGGTTTTGATGAAAAGGTGGAGGGTTTCCTCGATTCCCAGAATTGTTGCTCTGATGGTTACTCGACCCACCCTGGTTGTGATTCCCTCCCCAATCGAAGTTAGGGTGATTCCTCCAATTGGGATTATAAGTATTGTTGTATGGATTGTTCTAGATAGCACACACTTGTTACGGGCTTGATGGGCACATTTCTACCGCATGGCCCCCTCCACATTGGACGTAACTTATTGCGGCCACTTGTGCCGGCGCATTGGATTGCGCTGATCCTTGGGAGAGGACACCTTGATTAAGTGCCATCGATTGTAGAAGAGAGGTCATCGCGGCCATCTGTGCAGCCAAAGTTGTCATTATATCCGCAGGTACAATGGCATGTCTCTTATACACATCTAGATGTGTATAAGAGACAGCATCTGTGCAGCCAAAGTTGTCATTATATCCGCAGGTACAATGGCATTATTGTTTCTTTTTCTCTCGGATCCTCTTCCTCCGTACCCATCATCTACCCAGTCATCCATATTCCGCGAGATGCGGTCAAGGATGACCTTGTCCTCTGTGTAAGTTTTATTCATAAATCCTCTTGCTGCAGAGGCATCAGCAACAGCTTGCGTTGATTTGTTCAGGTCGTCGTAAAACATTTCCATCAGAATGCAATCGGGTATCCCGATATGCGAACAATTCTTCACCAATCTTCTGAATCACACCCAGGCGATACTAAGGGTCTCATTTTCCATTTGCTC
Source organism: Benincasa hispida (assembly GCF_009727055.1). Classification (NCBI taxonomy): domain Eukaryota; kingdom Viridiplantae; phylum Streptophyta; class Magnoliopsida; order Cucurbitales; family Cucurbitaceae; genus Benincasa; species Benincasa hispida. Next base: position 52,070,465 of record NC_052354.1, read on the forward strand.
AAAATTCAACACATCCTTTCGTCTCCTTACGTTGACTGCTGGAGGAAAGAACTTCTTCATAAACTGTTCCACCAACTAATCCCAAGACGTTATTTTGTTTGGCTCCAACGAATGAGCCCACCTTTTAGCAGTATCCCTCAAGGTGTATGGGAAGAGGTAAAGTCTGATACCTTCTAGGGTGACGCCAGGAATAGAGAAGGTACTGCACATCTCAACAAAACTGGTCAGATGGGCATGCGGGTCCTCACCTTGTAGACCTCCAAACTGCCCCGTGTTTTGTATCATTTGGAGCATGACCAATTTTATCTCGAAACGTGCATTCTCCTCAACTATTGGACGTGAAATTCCAGGTGAGAAGTCATAGAGATTGAGCGCCGCGTAGTTCCTCATTGGAATATTACAGTCAGCGGCAAGAAAAACAGGATCTTGCGCTGGCCGGTTTATCTCTTAATTTACTTCGGGTGCCTTATTATTATTGTTGTTTTCTGCCATATTGACTCTTCTTTGCCTTGCTCTATTCCGGCGTGCCCTTGTGCAAAAAGTACACTCGATCTCTAGGTCAGCTTCGAATTCTGGATAGTTCCAGTACTCATAAACTGTCAGCCTGTTCTTTGCGTTAAATAGGCAGTACAAAAAGATCTGTCCTAAGAAATACCACAAAAGTATTCAACAATAACTGTTATCAATCCCCGACAACAACGTCATAAACTTGATGACATAAAATTTCTTCCTTATTATGCATGCACTGTGATGATAGATGATGTGCTAAATATGCGCTCTAGTGCTTTGCAATAAAGAGAATTTATGCGATACTACTACTAAATATGCATTGTTAATGATATGTTTGTAGTATGCGATAGAGTAATGCGTGTCACAAGTTTCCTTGCACTGAAACCAAGTATAATTCCAATGCAAGTTTCTCAAAATAATCCAAGGTCGAACATAGGGATTGTTTTCGTTAATGCGTTACTTTTTGTGATACATGCGACCAGTTTTTACAATTAATAAAGAATTGGTTTATACAGGAATCTAGAGTGCAATGAAAATAAAGTTGCGTTGATAAAATAAAATTGCATTGAAAATAAAATCCTAAACTAATATGATACAAGGTACAAGATACATGATACATGATACTGAGTTCAAGACTGACTGTGAAGTTATACAAAGGATCGTGGTATACGATGGCAAGACTTTATGGATGAATCAGAAAAAGAATAACTAGTAAAAACAACGCAAGTTTGTTAATTACGTTAAAGAGGCAACTAAGGTTCTGCTTTCCCTTGGCGTACACCTCTCGGTGATCGATCGTGTTCCCATATCTCAATGGCGAAACAGGGATGAAAGTGATGAACGCAAGGTTGCTTCCATCTCTGAAAGTACTTCTCGCTTTAGTTAACGCATTCTTTCAACCCTCTCTCGATAGGCGGAATAACATCTTCACTTCTGCTCTCACAGGTGAAGATGTCATCGAGCATGCTTTAGCTAAACATAATTATTTCCTTAACACAAATTAATTTACTTGCTTAATTCTTGCTAATTACCTAGGGAATTAGGAAAACGTCATGGAGAAAATGGATTATGGATGAACGGAAATAGACAGAGAGATGATAATGGTGATGATCATAACAATTAATACTAAGATTAAGCGTCTGATACATGGTGTGAATGATAGAGTAAAGAAGATGAATACAAGTGATGAAATAAAGATTTAGAGACAAATACAAAAGAAGTGTTAACGTCTTGACATAGATTTGAATGGAGGTTATGCTTGCCGGCGTGTGGAAGTAATGAAGAGGAGAGCTTCCCTCTCAGGCTTGCTCTTCTAGTAAAAGTGACTTCGTACAGAGCTTCAAAGGCGGAGATTGGAAGGATTCTTTGCCCGGAGACTCATCTCTTGGCCTTGTCTCGTGATTTTTCCCGGATCTACTCTAGAAGTCGCTCAGACCAGTCTCTCTCACAGATCATTATATACACGTTTCTATGTATTCAAGTATATCTTTTAGTGAATTTGCATAAGCTATTTATAGAGGAAGCTTGGCTCTTTGACTTTGTGGTCCTCACTATATGGTTATGATACTTCCTGAAATGATGGAGTGAATATTCCTTCTGTTACGCCATCAACCTGTCAAAAATGCACAATCGAAAGCTGTACGCGTGTCAGAATCCTCCGCAAATGCGTTGCTCTTTACATCTTCGATCGATCGCGCATGCGGAATTGATTTTGATTACTGCATGCGGTTGAGATTGCGTTGATCACAAAGCTCTTGATTGATTGTTGCCTGCGCCGTCATTGCGTTGATCATCTCTTCATTCCTAATTGATAGGCGCAATGTGACGTAAATGCGTTGTTCACTTTATCTTTGAGCCATGAACGCATGTGGTGACTGATTTCCTACAAAACAGAAATTGAAACACTCTATTCTACCATCGCAATAGTGTTAGTGGGTGTATTCACGACATTTTATAAGTTTCGCATTTCTTAGCCAATTTGTATACTATCGACGCAACTTTTCTTTCTTTTAGCCGCAATATCTAAATAAAATAGTATAAATAACTTGTATTTCTACAAGTTATCAGTTATTCACGTACCGTTGGAGCTTTGAGCTATAAGTCCATAAGGTCCCCTTGGTAGATCAATGGATTTAGTTGAGGATCAGTTTTTGGTGTTGATTTGAAATGTTCAAATTGACAAGAGGTGTTTTGATTATATATGATATAATCGATATGATGTATGAGATACATCTAGTGGAGGATTGATGTAAATTAGATTTACATTAAGCACCATGGAATAGAAAAATGACTATGGTTTATATGTTTCATGAGATGAAATATTAAAACTATAGGTTATAAATATAGTATGATAAGTTGGTTATCATTTATATTTATAATAATATTAATTATTTGATAATTAATTATTTTTCTTTAATAACCAAGTGAGTGGGTGATTATTGAATTCATGGTAACCATGAGTTTAAAAAGAAAGTGGTTTTCTTAATTTTAGTACGAATGATTTACAAACTGCTAAAAAGTTTTTGTAAAAAGTTTTTTGAGTTTTCTTTCTCGCATAAAAGAAACTTACGTAGTTGTCAAGTGTTGTGAAAATGCTGATGTGTATGATGTTCTATGCTCGAAATGATGCGATACTACTTCTACATATACGTTAATTATGGATGTTTACGTAGTAAGCCATGCGTTGTCACAAGTTTCCTTACGATGGAACCAAGTTTAATTCCACCGCAAGTTTCTTGGTATGAACTGAGGTCGAACACAGGGACTATTTTAGGTTATTGTGGTATGTTCATGATATATGCGACCAGGTTTTTCAATCTTTAAAAATGGGTTTGTACAAGTATATAAATTGCGGTAAAATAAAGTAAGCAGTAAAAAATGCGCTAATAAAATAAAATATAATAAACCTAAGTTAGATGATACAAGATACAGGCTCATGATTCAAGATGTTGGGGTCAAGGTTGGCGGTGAAGGTTATGCAAAGAACGTGGAATGCGGCGGCAAGTCTTATGAACAGAATAGAAAGAGAAAGATAAATAATATAAACAGCGTAAGTTCTCAATTGCGTTGAAGCTAGAAATACTGTTTCGCTCCTCTTGGCGTACACCTTTCAGTGATCGGCCACGCTCCCATGAAACAGAGAATAACGTAATGAACGCAAGGTTGCTTCCATGTCTAGAAGTACTACTCGCTTTAGTTAACGCATTCTTCTAACCTTCTCTCGATAGATCAAAATGGAATCTTCACTTCTACTCTCACAGGTGAAGATGTCGTATAGCATGCCTTAGCTAAACGAATTTTATACCTTTAACACAGATTAAGTACTTGTTTGATTCATATTAACTATCAGGGGATTAAGAAGGCATCATGGAAAAAGTGATTAATAGAGGAATGGAAATAGACAGAGAATGGTATATGAAAGCTATCGAAACATTTAATATGTATATTAAGCGTTTGATACATGGTGTGTGAATGAAGAGATAAAGAGAAAGTGAAATACAATGATGAAAGAGACAGAACAGATACAAACAAGTGCCAATGTCTTGGCACTGATTCGATGGAGATCTGCTTGCCTGATAGGATGGATCTGATGGTAGGAAGAGTTTCCTTCTCAGGCTTGCTCCACCGGTAGCAGAGATCTATGCATAGGGCTTCCAATCGGGTGTTTGGCAGATTAGATCTGAGACTCACCTCTCGGCCTTTTCTCGTCTTCTTCTCGGATTTCTTCACTTAAGCACTCAGCTCAGCCTTTTCTTTCAACACTTTTGCAGCAATTAGCCCCGTATCAAGTAGCATGAGTTTTCTCTGAAATCTATGGGGTATTTATAGGTGCAGGTCTTTGACTCCGGCATTGTGATCCCTACTGATTGGTATGATAATTTCGAAGATGGAGAAATAATTATTCCTTCTGTTATGCAATCAGACCGTCAATTCTGCACAACCGTTAGTTATACACGTGTCTCAATCCTCCGCTTTTGCGTTGCTCAACTGCATCTTTCGATCATGGATTTGCATGCGGTGTTGTTTTTATTACCGCATGCGGTTGAAATACAGCTTTGGATCGACTGTCGTATTGCGTCGTCATTGCGGTAATCGTCTCTTCATTGTTGATTGATGGTCGCAATGTGACAGAGATGCGTTAATCAGTTTCTTGTGAGCCTTGAGCGCACGCGGTGACTTGGTTTCTTGCAAAACAGAGTAAAATTTGGCTTGTCTTCCATCTTTATGGTGTTAGTGGGTGTAATTGCAATCATTTATAAGTATTGTAATTCTAGCTAATTTTCATACAATCGGTGCATATTCACTAACTTTCAGCCGCAATATCTAGATAAGGTGGCATAAATAACTTGTATTTCTACAAGTTATTATCAAGTAAATACGGATTTACTAAACGACGGCTAGGGCTAGCTAAATGATCGTGCAGAGTAGAGCTAAACGATCGTGCAGTATTTACTAAATGATCGCATAGTTTTGCTAGACGATCGCTTGCCCTAAGTAAAAGATCGTGTAGTGTCTGTAGATGATCGAATAGGAAACACCGATCGCGTACACGACTGGGCAAGTGGGAGATGGTGGAGTCCTATCGTATAGATCGATGCCCAACCGTTTAGATAAAGCTAAGCGATCGTCTAGCAAAAGCTATGCGATCGTTTAACTTGGTCTGTCGCCTACAGACATTACACGATTGTTTACTTAGGGCAAACGATCGTCTAGCAAAACTATGCGATTGTTTAGTAAATACTGTACGATCGTTTAGCTCTACTTTGCACGATCCTTTAACTAGCCATAGCCGTCATTTAGTAAATTTGTATTTACTTGATGATTACATGAGTTTGTTTTACGCAAGAGAGAAAACTCAAAAAACTTTTTACGAAAATTTTTTAACAGTTTGTAAATCATTTGTACTAAAATTAGGAAAACCACTTTTCTTTTAAACTCACGGTTACCATGAATTCAATAACCACCCACCTACTTGGTTATTAAAGAAAAAGAATTAATTATCCAATAATTAATATTATTATAAATATAAATGATAACCAACTTATCATACTATATTTATAACCTATAGTTTTAATATTTCATCTCTTGAAACACATAAACCATAGTTCTTTTTCTATTCCATGGTACTTAATGTAAATCTCATTTACATCAATCCTCCACTAGATGTATCTCATACATCTATCGATTATATCATATATAATCAAAATACCTTTTGTCAATTTGAACATTTCAAATCAACACCAAGACTGATCCTCAACTGAATCCATTGAACTACTAAGGGGACCTTATGGACCTGTAGCTTGAAGCTCCAACGGTACGTGAATAACTAACTAAACTCTTTAGTCACAGGATCCATCATCCGTTAACTGTTAGGCACTCCACTAAAGACCGACAACTGAACTCTCCTTACCACAGATATATTATGTGTCCATCTTAACTAATCAATAATGTGACAACCCTTCACAGATCGCTCGTAAGTACAGCTAGCCCAACAACCATTATGCCCCTGTAGTTACATATGTCTCCTTAAGTACCACTGATCCCTCTAATGAACAAAAGTCATAGTCCTACTATGACTGAGTCTTCTCTTCCAAAGAGAAGTTGTGTACACTATGTTCAAGCCCCAAAATCAACTCTTAAGTGAGCAATCTCTCTACTTATCCCTGCTTCGGGAAATGAGTGAACTCCATCTTGTGGATTGAGTTTCCATCTCCCAGATTAGACAAGTTCCCAAAAAGGTAGGCATGTTGAGTTGGTAATCTGGCCACTCTCACCCATACTAATCAAAGGACCGCCCTCAAGGCATGAGTTTCCAAAATACTCAGGATCGAGGTCGTGTCACCTATGGTCGTTTAGGTGAGATGCAAGTCTCTAGTATCAACGACGTTATATATAGAGTCTAGTCATCTCGTGGTCCAGGTCTTATACAAACTCTTTGTATAGGACACTCCTGCTCGCACGTCTCCACATGAATGGTCAAGATCAACCATCTGTAGTAGTTTAAAACACTTGCAAATCTCTACAAAGCGGGTCGTATCCGTAGTGTCACCAGGATCAGGTATCCCACCTTAATCCTTATACTACAGACCTATTTAGGTTATCACTTAAGACATGATCCACTTTTATATCACATATACATGCTTAAGTTCACATAAGATAACCAAGGAGCTTTGTTTATTGGATATGAGTAAATGCCAGAATTAAATAACAATTATTTTATTCATTAAACAATGTGTATCTTTACAAAACAACGAGACTTCGGGAGAATTAGGACACCAATCCCAACACCCTTGGTAGCTTGGATATAAATTAAGAGTCAGTTTTTGGGTCAGTTTGAAATGTTCAAATTGACAAGAGGGAGTTCGATTATATATGATATAATTGAACTAGTTAATTATATATGATATAATTAACTTTATGTATGAGATACATTAATTTGGAAGAAATTAGATATAAATATGATTTATATCTAGTGGAAAATAATATTATTAATATATGATATTAATTCATAAGTTATGAATATGATGTGATCACATTCATTGGACGGTTAAAAGGGTAATGAGATGACGTCTCTTCTATTTTAATCACGGATGAATAAGTTGAAAGATCACTTTGAGACGCATAAATAGCTCACAGTGTGTTAAGCATGGTATGCGTGGACATTGAGTTGAAGTGTCTCAACGCTTAGAAAATATGTGCTTATACGATAGTTCCTGAATGATCACTTACATATACGATAGTGCTAAACGATCGCTTAACGATTACACCCGCGCGCGTTGTTTACTAAACGATCATTTGCCTTTTCCTAAGTGATCGTTTAGCACCCGATATTTAATAAATGATTGTATAGACGATCGCTTAGTTTTTCTACATGATCGATTAGACGATCGCTTACCTTTTCCTACACAGTCGTTTAGACAATCACTTACTTTTTTCCTACATGATCGTATACTTCACCTAAACGATTAAACATTTTGTCTATACGATAGACGAGCCTATCTCCCACTTGCTTGATCATTGTATACGACCTCTCTTCCTCCTTCCCTCTACCAAATCCGAACAAAGCCTACCCTTTAGATTCTCACTTAGGGTTCTGAGTGGTGGTATCATCTTCGTTTCCTTCTATTCATGTGGAAACTGTTCAAGGTAGGCGATTGAGTTTTGCTGAGCAATAGCTTACTATCTCAGCAAAAGCAAGATTTACTGTGAAGAAGAAGTCTTCAACTGGTATGATCTTTCGATCTCTTTAGCATTATGAATGCATTTTAGTATGTTTGAATGTATATGTGAAAATTCTGTCATAATGAATTGGAAAGATCCACTTCCGCTCGTAGGTACTCTTGAATAAGAGTTCCTTCAGAAAGCTACATAAATACTAGTAGCAGAGGAAAAAGAGGGTTATAGAGGCTGAATGTTGACCGTCAAATATTGAAGTTGTCTAAAATTGAACGGTCGAGATTGAACTTGACGACTGGGTTGGTGACAAAGAGTCAATCTGGAACAAACCTGAAATAAAGCTCGACGATGTTAGAAGGAGTCAAGCTCTCAGATCTTGACGAAGCTGGTACGAAGCTCGCGCTGGAAGGAGTCGACGATAGAGATAGAGAGGACGAGAGGACAAGCTACTAGAGATAGAGAGGACGAGCCATCAGAGGTATAGGTCTGAAAAGCTGTCGAATATGAAGAACAAGATCCACTTTTTTTAAAAAAAATAATAATAATAAAACCGACATTATACATCCGACTTCATTTTTTCCAACCGACATTAAAACCCAAAATTCTTGTAGTGTTTAGTCCTTATACTTTCGACATTGTAACAATTAGTTCCTAGAGTAATAAATTTTATCAAAATTATATGTCAATTTTTAATTATTTATGGTGTAAACTTTGTATTTTATAAAAATATTAAGTCTCTAATTAGTTTAACAGCTTATTTATGTTTGAAATCTCATTAAACCTTAATATTAATCTCTATGATAGGGACTAAATTGTTACGTAGTAAAGTTCAGGAACTAAATTGTTATAAAATTGAAAGTACAGGGACTCACTCGTTACAAAACAAAGGTCATAGACTAAATTGTTACGTATATAAAAGTTACTAAAAGTGATTTTTAACCTATTTTTTATTTAGAAAAAAAAAATCATCTTTTTATTATTCTCTCCTCCTTCCAACCTGCGATATTTAACTCATTCCCAAAGTTCGAGTGTGAGGGAGTGAAAAAGGTTGCTTTTCAAAAGCAAGCAAAAACGAAGTACAATGAAGAAAAAAAAATACTCCCAAGGAGGCTCCTGAGTCTAGCTCACTATGATAGATAGATAAATCGCGATCTTATAACTTAAAAGTGAGGCTAATATTAGGAGTGATTTTAGATCAAAGAGCATAATCGACATCCAACAAAATCTACAAACAATGGATCAAGGAAGAAGGGAAACTCAAATCAAATATCACGCCCCATAACCCAATTAGGCTTAAAAAGTTGCCTAATCCTGTATCAGACATCATTGTCTTATTTCTATATCCTAATTTTATTTCAAATCTTAATTTTGTTGCCATAAGTCAGACTTCTCTTATAAATATATTATTGTAGTTTCAAAAAAAGTAAATTAATTTTCACTCTCAAATCCCAAAGCTTCCACACTATTTTACTCTCTAACTAAAACATCAAAATGTGTAGCAAACATTCATTTTACTGGTCAAGTAGAATAACTAAAATAGTATGAAATTCTAGCTCTTCAAGTACATAAACTAAAACAATATTTTAACTTTTTTTTCTTTTTCTTTTTTTTTAATACTCTTTTAGTTAGTTTGTCCCATAAATAATGATTTACATTTTTTTTTCCAACAACAACTTTTTTTTTTTTTACATTTTTAAAAGTTAATAGTATTAACTAATCTTTTTAAACTATTTAAATGAATATCATTATTAGTACAAAATTAGGAGGACCTTTTTTAAATATAAAGAAATATTTAAAAATACATATACTTTATATCAAAAAGTTCTAACTTTTTGCTAATAAAATATAAATATTTTTTAGATTTTTTTATTTATAAGAATTTTTCAAATTGAGAGTCGAATAGTCTTTTCTATAATTTCGTTCTTCTAATTTAATTAGATGAAATTTTATTTTTAACAAAAGTGATACTTTCTATTCCGTTTAACTAATGAATTATTATTTTATTTGTTAAAATAAAATATTTATATTCGATATCATATACAAATAAGATTGATTTGTGATTTTATAATACAAATTTATTTAATCCTTTTAGTCAATAGAGTTTTATTTTAGTTAGTAACATTTTTTAGGAAAGTTAATAATAGTTAATGCATATCAAATAAAATTCATTATGGTTAAATATAATTTATTAAATTTGTTTTTTGATTTAATTGTTTTTTAACTAATTATTTTAGTTAGTCATTGTTTGTTAATATAAATGTCAACATTTAAAATACCAAAATATATATATCCATAAACATTTTAAACCTATTTTTTCAAAACTTTTAAGACTAAATGGAATATTTATAAATGTTAAATCTATTAAAGAAAACTCGACGATTAAAAAACTAATTTTTTCATTACTGTAAAATAATTTATTTGTAGTACAATTGAAGGAATGAAATGTTGAATCTTCAACCTTGAGAGAGGTACCAATTGTCATCAATCTAAACTCACTTTGACATTATGTTATACTCAGTGACAAATTCAGAACTTAGTTAGTTGGCCACGTATAAAAGCGACTTTCAATGCAAATGTCAGACATTGATTTCAATGATTTATTTAGAAAACTGATAAAACGGGAAAGGTATTAGGTCAAGTTCATTGTCAAACAAGAAAAATTCATCCCTAAAGTAGTAAGGTTGCTCTCTAAGAAAAATAACATACTAATTAATTATAAATAATACTGACTAAATATTGATTAATCTAAATTAGCAATCAAACTAAATATTAACTAAAATATACTAATTATCTTATATTTTCTTAATAAAAAAAACAATCTACTATTGAAAATTTGTTGCTCCTTGATATCTTTAAAAATGGTGGATCTGGGAGGTAAAAGTTTTAATTTGAAACCGGTTTCCTACTGTTTGTGTGTTAGGTTTTGGCCACTAATTAATGTGAGTGGTAGGTTGAATTGAGTTTAAATACTATTTAAACTCAATTTAATTGTAAACAACCATTATTAAATAATGAATCAATCTAACTCAACCATTCAAATATTTGGATTTATTTCAGTTTAACTTGTTTTAGTTACTCGAATAATTTATTTATATTTTTATCTTCTAAAAAATAAAAATTTAAAATTAATAATAAATTCACGTTGGTTTGATTTATTTCCTGCGATATAATACTAGGACTAGCGATGGATTGGAATTCATTAATGGTGGCCGGTGGTCTCTTGATGTATTGAATTGTCCAATAATTAGAGGCCTTGGTTCGTTATTGCTCACTCAATTATGGAGTGCCTATTGTATTATCGAAACTCAATGATGAAGGTGGTAAAATATGATTACGAAAATGCAACATAATTTATAATACATATAATATAAAATACTATATTCTAAACATTTTTCTAAAACATATTTCAAATTTAAAATCTTAATATATCAGTAGCCCGTTATTTTTAGAATATTTACATTATTTAAACCATAGAATCTAAAATAATTTTAAATCAACATGATCCAGATTACATGATGTTGCCATATTCACTGGACTAAAAAGATAAAATAAACGGTAAATATCAATTTAAACTCTTGAATTTTGAAGCTATATCAATTTAAATCCTAAATTAATAATTATATCAATTTAAGTCTTGAAATTTAAGAATTATATCAAATTAAATCTCAAATTAATAATTGTACCAATTTAACCCCTAACCTTTCATAAATGTATCCAAATAAAATATAATGGATGGTTTAAATTGATATACTCATGAAAGTTCATGATTTAAATTGATACACTCATAAAAGTTCAAGGTTAAAAATGAGACAATTATTAATTTACGATTTAACTTGATACAACCATCTATGGGTGACCACACTAGACTGAAAAACCGAGTCGACCGACCAAACTAAAGTTAGTCGGTCGGAGAAGGAGAGGGGTCGGTCAGTATCAGTTTGGGGAAATTCTAAAAAAATAAAATAAAGAATAAAATTGATTGATCGACTTTTACTCCTCAACGATCGAGGTCGATTTGAACCTTTACTAAATGAGTATAGCCGATTCGGTGACGAATTGGTTGAAAAATTGATTTCGATTTACCGATGCTCACCTCTACAATCCTCAAAATTCAAAGTTATAAAACAATATTTACCCTAAAATAAAATTCATTTTTCTTTTCAAACAACTCGAGATTTTAAGTGAATTCGAATCGATGTTAATTAACTTATCTTTTTCTCTAAAATGTTAGAGGTTCTACCTCCATTAGTTAATGATATTTTGGTGTACTTAAAAAAATCTTGAGATTTTAAAAAGCTAACGTGAAGAAACTTCTGTGAGACTCCTTTAACTACTAAAATATTTATTTTTTAATAATAAATCAAACAGCGGTAGCAACGTAGCAGAGATATAAATGTCAATTATTTATTGCCCATGAACAATCAGTCCACATATAAATTAATTCAATAAAATCATTTGGCCGAAAAAAAATAAAAATAAAAGATTATGTGGCGATCCATCCGCCGACCAAAAGTCATGGCCGACCAGCCGGTCTAATCCATCTCCATAATATAATACTACTACTACTTCCTAATTAATCGTGATTATATATAACTTGATGGATGTTACAAATTTTATGCTGTTTTTTTTCTCAGTATAACAACAGTAAAAATAGAAGATCGAACCATCAATTCTAAGATAAAATATCATATTAATTATCGTTTTTTAGACGAAAGAACAAGAAACAACTCAATTAATCACTCGTTTACCTTCTCAACAGATGAAAGAGGTAAAAAAAAAAACATGTCAATTACCGTTGAATTAAGTTAATTTTAACCATTTTTATTCTAACTTAATTAAGTTCGTATTAGTTAACGTATTTCATGTTTCAAATTTAAACTTTATTTTAATTTAACTGCTTTTGTTCATCCATTTTCTCATCTATATATATATATATCATCAATTTAGACACGTATATATATTATATATAATTTTCAAGACATATGTGTAATCTTTTAATTGAGATATTTTTAATTAGATAAATATATAACAACATAAAAGCCCTATAATTTGTAGAGAATATCCTTGTTTGAGGTGTGTAATATTTTATTTAGGAATGCAAGTCTACATACATTAACATGTACAACTGGATATTGTTGCAAAAATAAAGACATGTATAATACTTATTCAAATTTATGATTAATAAATATCGTGTCATATATATTTTGTAATAACTCAACGATAGTCAATATGTACTATTTTTCTTGAAGTCGAAAGTTTGAATATACGTATATATTTGTTGGGCTAACAAACTCTCACGAATAAAAGAAGAATAAAATTGCAAATTTAATCCTTATGGTTTGAAGAAAATTAGGATTTTGTGCCCGCCATTTATAATTATAATTTAATCCTTACAATTTGATAAATTTTTTATTAATAATTAGTATAGTAGGGACTATGTATGAGAATATGATCAAATCATAAAAAATTAAAGTCTAACTTTTAAAATCATAGGAACTACATTCTATTTTTTTTTTTTTTTTTAATTATAGAGGTCAAGTTTATAATTAATCAAAAAAGACAAACCCTCTATATAGTAATACAAATGATAAAGGTAACAGAAATCTAATAATTTACTTTCATAAAAATAAAAAGATAAAAGAAAAAAGTCATAATAATTTATTTTTATAAATTTTGATGTTACCATTAATGAATCCACAAAATAAATGTGGAATTAATCAATTCCAATTTTTCCATTTACTTCTTGGAAAAGATCATTATCATAATTACGAACTTAATCCAATAATAATTTACATGACATTTTTTTATAGGAGTTTTAGGTTCAATTCACGTCCACGATATTGTATAAAAAAAATGATGTAAAGTAAAAGGTACATAAAGCTAAATTTTAAAACAACTTTTAGTAGAACATTTTATCCTTTCCACTACCCACAAAATGTCCTCAAAGAATATACCACGTATTAGAATGCAACGCATGTCAACTTTATAATCACACATTTTATTGTAACTTTAAACTTAACATACAAATCTAAACTTATATTTAACCATTGGTATTAATTAGCACATAAACTTTTCTTAAAGAAAAAACAAACAAACAAATAAACTAAACTTGACTTGTGTCTCATTTCTTTTTTCAAATATTCGAATCCATAATCAAGAGATTCACATACATATGTCTCGACTCAATAGATTAGATTTCAATTTATTTTCTCTAATCTTCTGTTAATTTTGTTAATTACCAAAGCATGCATAGCATTGACGTACGAATGCATTTGTGACAGATACTATACTAAAAAAATTTAATAGACATTAGACTTGTACTATCAATTTTGAGATAAGTCTGACAAAAACATATTATTCTAAAAAGAAAAATTGTTTTAAATATCGAAACTACTGAAAATTTTACAAACATAACAAAAGTCATAGTCTATTAGTAATAGATATTGATAGATGTATATTAGTGTCTAATACTAATAGATTGCGATATTTTGTCATATCTATAAATATTTTGTTTCATTTATTATATTTGAAAATGGAGTAAGAGAATTTCCTTTTAACCCTATTTTTAACCATAAATATTAAAATAATATTATTTTTTTAAAAAAATAAATCTTCGAAAACAGTCCTAAAAAATGTTTAAGTTCAATAATTAAATAATCAACAGCGCAATGACCGCTTATTTTTAACATGTAAAGATTACATTCACAAAAAGAAAAATATTAAAAAAGGAACAAAGAAAGAAAGGGGAAAAAAAAGCGAACAGTTAAAAAAAAAAAAAAAAAAAGCGAACGGTTGTTCGTTCGTTCGTTGGTCAGAGGTCCGACGCGGAATCATTTTCAACCTTTGTCGTCATCTCGTAGTTTGACGAACCAACCCCATCTCCCTCCAAATTCCACATTCTCCCTCTCACTGCGTTCAATCCTCAACTCCCATTATCCTAACCGATTTTCAAGCCTTCCGATCACGCTTTCACCTCACTTTCATCTCTGCTTCACGCAGATTTCCGATCAAAATCACCGCCAGAGGGGGATTGGGGATGGAGCCGTCGTCGTTAAAAAAGGCGGGAAGCGAGAGTGAAGGGTCGGGGAATAGTTTTAGCGGAGGAGGACGAGAGGAGAGGGGTTCGTTTGAGTATTTCGGTTGGGTGTATCATATTGGAGTTAATTCCATTGGGCATGAGTATTGCCATCTTCGATTCCTCTTTATTCGTCGAAAGTACGTTGAGTTGTACAAGCGTGATCCTCACGAGAATCCTGGCATTGTAAGATTTTTTTTTTTTTTTTTTTTTTCGTTTCCTTTTTTCTCTTTACCTTTTATTTTAATGTTTGGTTGGTAAGATTAAGATGTACTGTGAATGTTTATTCTGTTCGTTTGGTTGAAATTAATTGCTTGCTTGATACACTGCCGGGGATTAAAGGTTTCTATACGTTTTCTTGGCGTTCTTGTTATAAACTAATTTCACTTTGAGGGTGATCACATGCGCTCCATTTTCATTTTAAGATGACATTTCCGAGTTGTTTTCTGGACATTTGCAATTTTCGTATCGTTGAATTTGATCGAGATGTTTGTTTGTTTGTTTTGTTTTTTTTCGACAATTTGTGGAGGTAGGGATCAAATCTCTAACCTCGAGGTTGATAGTACATACTCGATGCTAGTTAAGTTATACTCTTTTTGGCAGGTTATTTTCTTTTGACATAGCTTGAGAATGTAAAAATATTGATGCTTACTACAAACGAAAACCTCTCTTGATGGGTGGAAGTCGAGCATATGAGCAATGACTTTATTTTAGTCCATAAGCTTTCAAGACTATCCCATTTTGGTTCCGAACTTTTTAAATATTTATTTTAATCCTTGAATTTTCAGGGTTATTCTATTTTCATCTTTGAACATTTAAAATATCCATTTCAGCTTATGAAGTTAAGAAAACAACTTATATGGTCCTTAATTAAAACAGATGACATGGCTATGAGCATGTCTATTTGTTTGTTGATAAATTGGAGCCATATAAGTTGGATAAGGACAATTATTTCGTGCATCAATAGATAACAAAATAACAAAGGAGTAAAATGGTTGTTCTTTTATGAAGTTAAGTGATTGTAATAGACATTTTGAAATGGAATTTAAAATCTTATTGTATCAGCAACAATGAGGCAGCTTCCTCTATGATTGGATTAGTATCATGTCCTTCTACAATAATGTATATTATGGAATTAACTTTCAATAAATGTGCCCAGAACTTGGTTTGCAATTCCCTGTTTTTTTTTTTCCTTGCTCATCAATGTCTCTACATTGTGCTCTCTCTCTTAAATTTTATTTTTTATGTGTGTTCATTTTTACTTCTTTTTGTAGAAACCTATCAGGAGAGGTGTTGTGGGGCCGTCACTTATGGTTGAAGAGCTTGGACGTCGAAAAGTTAACCATGGGGTAAGGAAATGGTATATCTATTATCAACTTGTAAATCTATTGTTGGATTATCAGATTCATTTTATAAGATTGTTTAGTGACAATATTTTTTGTCATCAAGTTCTTCAATTGATCTCACAGTACCATTACATTCAAATCTTAATGATCTGCGGAAGAAAATGGGAGCTAAGTTGGTAATTATGTTTGTTATTGCAGGACGTTTATGTCTTACGAATTTATAATCGGTTGGATGATTCTAAGAAAGGAGAAGTAAGTGACGGTTTCACAAAAACTTATCTTCTTAATTTTTGTGTTTGAGATATAACTTTCCTTATTGCTATTTTTGTCAAATTGAAAACTTGGTAACCTAGTCATTTGATATTTTGTTTTGGCGTCATTTCATGCTTTCCCCCCTTGTGAATTGGATCACTTAAATTAAAATTTTCTATGTTCCATGTCTAAGGTGGTTCATTCTTATATGAGTAAGTTCTTGGTAGTTAAAAATAAGACCGAGCTTTAGATGAATTGTACAGAAAGAGTGCAAGAAAAGTAAGATTGAAGTGTTGTTTTCTGATTCCATCGAGTAAGGGGCTCTCCCTTTTTTAACATTTTTCTTCTTCTAACAAAAGGTCGTTTCATAAAAAGGAAAAAACCACCGACTGTTCATACATGAACCTTAATAGCGAAGAAAATATGTAGGAGTACTACAGTTAGGTATCCGGTCCACATGCATTCAGAAAGAAATACCCAACAAGCAATGCAAAATAACCATAACAGAATGCCCCAAATAGTATATTGAGTAAAAGGACAAGGAAATAGTTGAATACAAGTCTTAGAAAGGAAATAAGAGCTCAAAGAAAGAGACAACAATGAAAGTAAATTGCAGGAAAAGAAAACACGCCAACTAGCCAATTCGAGAGGGTTGGGAAAACTCTCCTCTAAAAGCTTAATCAGCTTTTACCAAAAATAGCCTGACTCCCTCATTCCCTCATTCCCTTTTATAGTAAAGTTAGTGGTCCCCTCCCCTAACTAATTTTCACGTTCCACTTCCTCTGCTGGTAATATGCTTGGTAGAATCCCTTTTCTGTCCTTCCTCTTGTATGTATGAATCACTGGAGGTCTAACAATACCACCCGCCTCGAGGTGCACCTTGTCCTCAAGGTGGAAAGTGGGGAATTGCTTGTTCATTTGGTACACCGATTCCCAAGTGGCCTCACTCTCCGAAAGGTTTTTCCACTTCACCAAACATTCGTTATTGTTAGTTCTCCATTCCAACGTACCCCAAGGATGGATTTTGGCACAACTTGGAGCTCGAATTCTTCAATCAACACCGAGGGGTGATGTTGCACATGTGCCGCTTTCCCTAACTTTTTTTTAGTTGTGAGATGTGGAAAACGTTATGAATATTGGCCTCCTCAGGCAGTTCTAATCTGTAAGCCACCTCTCCAATTCATTCAAGCACTTTGTAGGGGCCATAAAAACGGGAAGCAAGTTTCTCACATCTCTTTCTAGCTAACGAACGCTGCTTGTAAGTTCGTAATTTCAAGAATACCTCATCACCAATTTCAAACACTAATTCCTGCCTCTTTGAGTCCACTTGTTTTTTTCATTCGGTTTTGGGCTACCACCAAATGTTCTTTCAATGCACGGAGGGCTGCATCCCTTGCCATTAACTTTTGTTCCACCAAATCATTTGACATTTTATTCTCTCCATAAGATATAAGGGGCAGGAGGGCACACCCAAAAACTGCCTGGTACGAAGTGGTTTGTATAGATGCGTGGAATGTCGTGTTATACCAGAGTTCTGCCCACGGGATCCAATTACTCCACTTTATTGGTTGTTCATTGCAAAAAACATCGCAAGTAGGTTGCAAGACAACGGTTGACCCATTCTGTTTGTCCATCCGTTTGGGGATGGAAAGCAGTACTTCTCTTCAAGACTGTGCTCATCATTGCAAATAGTTCCTTCCAAAAGTTACTGAGAAAGATCTTATCTCGATCGGTAATTATGGAACATGTGAAGTAATCCGGAGTGTCCTCCTAAAACAGAGTCATGGAACATGTGAATTAAAGCTGGTATTAGAGATGAAGATTTCGAGAGAACTAACCTTCTCTTGTATAGGAGTTTTCCATGATGCCACTGGTAGTTGGGTTTGCCCTCCAGATCTTCCTTCAATTTTGCTGTGATACGCTGTAACTCTTCATCCCCTTCGACTTCCTTCAAGGCCACCTCCACATCCACCAAAGTTGGGTTGGATAGGAGGTAAGCGTGACAAGGCATCAACGGCTTTATTTTGCAACCCAGGTTAATATAGGATTTCAAAGTCATACCCCATTAGCTTGGTAAGCCAACATTGAAATTGTGGTTGCACTTCACGTTGTTCCATTAAAATTTTAACGCTTTTTTATCAGAAATCACGGTGAACTTGTTACCAAGAAGATAATGTCTCCATTTCTGCACAGCCAAGACCACTGCCATCAATTCTCTCTTGTAAATCAACTTCTCTTGAGCCCAGGGCGATAATTGTTGATTGAAGAAGGCAATAGGTTTGAGATTCTGAGATAGGACTGCCCCCACTCTAGACGTTGAGGTATCTATTTCAATCACAAACGACTGAGAAAAATCAGGCAACGCCAATACGGAAATTGTTGTCATGGCCATCTTTAATTCCTCAAAGGCCTTAGAAGTAGCCTCGTTCCATCTAAACGAATTCTTTTGCAACAACCGAGTCAATGACGCTGCAATTTCCCCGTACCCCTTCACAAAACGTCTATAATACCCCGATGACAATCCCAGGAACCCCCTAAGCTCTGAAATGTTCTTTGGTTGAGGCCATTGCAACATCGCGTTAATCTTCTCATCATCTGCCTCCACTCCTTGTTGAGATATCCAATGTCCCAAGAACTATATTCGGTATTGGCAAAAGGTGCACTTCTTTCTGTTAGCAAATAGATGGTTATCCAAAGACAATCGCTAAATGTAGTTCATGAGTAGTAATGTCGAGGCTGTAGACCAATATATCGTCGAAGAATATCAAAACGAAACGCTGGAGGAATGGGCGGAAGATCCGATTCATCAGTGACTGGAACGTAGGAATTCTCAACGTCCTTCATGGGTGCAGAACGCCGTCTTCTCTATGTCCTCCTCTCTCACTTGTATTTGATGATATCCGGAACATAAATCCAATTTCGAGCAGACTGCAGAGTCGTGCAACTCATCCAACAACTCTTCAATAATCGGAAAAGGAAACTTGTCAGCCATGGTCACTTGGTTCAGCTTACGATAGTCTACACAGAACCTCTAGCTTTCATCCTTCTTCTTCACTAGGAGAACCAGGCTAGAGTAGGGGCTACGACTTGGTCGTATGATTCTTGCTTGTAGCATTTCATCCACCAACTCTTTGATTTCCTCCTTCTGAGCATGACCGTACTTATAAGGCCTAACATTATCTGGTGCTTGTCCTTCCCTGATCACTATTTGGTGGTCAGCGGCCCGCTTCGGGCTAGTGTTTCCAGCGTTCCGAACACATCTTCACTTTCATTCAAAAGCGTTTGAATCCTCACCGGAAGAGCCTCTGTGTTTCCTTTGTCTACCCCATGCACATCCTCTGCTTCCCCTTCAATTTCAATGTTATGGAATTCAATAAAAAATCCTTGGTCTTCCTCTTCCCATATCTTGGATAAGGCTTTCAACGATACTTCAGTTTTGGTTAGAGAAGGATCCCCTCGGAGGGTTATCTATTTATCGTTGATCGCGAACGACATCGTTAGGGATGGCCAATGCACTCCCATGAACCCTGTTGTAAACAACCATTGCATTCCTAACACCACATCTATCCTCCCCAGGTTGATTGGAAGAAAATCGGTTGTCACCACTAAATCGGGTAATTTTACCACTACCGCTTTACAAATTTCGTTACCTTTGATTGCCGCTCCATTACCGATAACCACTCCGTATTTGGAGGTCTCAAATAGGGGTAATTTTAATTATGTAACGAGCCTTTGATGGATGAAGTTATGCGTGGCCTCGCACTCAATCAATACTTTGACTTTCTTCCCTTCGGTCGTTCCCTTCAACTTCATCGTTCCTCTCTTGGAGAATCCGAGCATGCACCTCTATGATATTTCTGCTTCCTCCATCACCTCGAACGTATTAAGCTCCAAAACTTCTTCGCCTTTCGTTGTATCTACTTTGTCAAATTCCACATCATCATTGGCGATGAACAACATTAGCTCCCAATTCTTTTTTACCTTGCAGCAATGTCCTTGTGAATATTTGTCATTGCAATGGAAACAAAGACCCTTCTCGAGTCTTTCTCGGTATTCGCTATCGGATAATCTCTTCACAGCCGGATCTTTCTTCACAGAGTTTCCCTTCACTGGAATGGAGATTTGTCGAGTTCCCCCAATTTTAGTCCCCTTAGAGTTTGCCTTAATCATAGCGTGATTCGTTTTATTCCCGGTTTGGGCTTCCCCTTTCGCAGGCCCAATTTCCCTAAAATCTTTCAGGGCCAACTTAAGGGCCAGATTTCGGTCGTTAACTAATTGGGCTTCCTTCATACATGCCTCTAAGCCCATTGGATGACGGCTGATCACCTCTACCTACAACTTCTATTCCAGTCCATTTAGGAAGGCATCCCTCAAAACGTCCTCTGCCATGTCTGGTAACGGTGCTGAGTAGGTGCCAAATTTTTTTACGTAATCGGCATAGGTACTTTTTTGCCTAATCCAAAGCAATTGAGCACTCAAACTCCCTTCAGCGGTAGGTCGGAAGTGTTCGAACATCCTCTTCTTCATCTCGTTCCACGACGCAATCAGATTCCTATTATGGCTCCATCGGAACCAATCCACCTCATCCGGAGCAAAACTAATCACGACAACCTTCACTTTCTCTATCTCATTTAACTCATGGATCTCAAAATAGTGTTTCGTCCTGTACACCTATGACTCCGGATTCTCCCTTGCGAAGATCGGCATCTCCAATTGTTTGTACTTACTCTTATCCCCCCTTGCTCTATGAATCGTAGCTGAGTCCGCTTCTTCTGTCTTCCCTTTCATTTTCGAACGCGATCCCTCGGCAACTACCAATTCATCGTTTTTCCTCACTAAACTACTTTCCCGAACTTCCTTTGATAATTTCTCAAAGCATTTACAAAGGCATACTATCACTCCCTTCATCTCCGCAATGTCCCTCTTGTTCGTTTCCATTCTCTCCTCCATTTGTTTTTGCACCATTTGCCTTGTTCGCCCCAGGATGTTAGGGCTCTGATACCAATTTGTTAGGTATCCGATCCACTTGCACTCAGAAATACCCTCCAAGCAATGCAAAAATAACCAGAACAAGATGCCCCAAATAGTATATAGATTAAAAGGACAAGGAAATAACTAAATATAAGTCTTAGAAAGGAAATAAGAGCTCAAAGCAAGCCAATTTGAGAGGGCTGGAAAACTCTCCTCTAAAAGCTCACTCAGCTTTTACCAAAAATAGCCTGATTCCCTCATTCCCTCATTCCCTTTTATGGTAAAGTTAGTGGTCCCCTCCCCTAACTAATTTTCCCGTTCCACTTCCTTTGCTGGTAATATGCTTGGTAAAATCCCTTTTCTGCCCTTCCTCTTGTATGTATGAATCACTGGAGGTCTAACAACTACACTGGACTTACTGAATCAATGTAAACCTCTCCTGCTTGAGGAAACATTTTTCCATCTTCTAATATGACAAGTTATGAGGTTCTCCTAAAGTTTCTCTTTATTTGATGAAATAGTTTCTCATTAATATACACGGAATTAGACGATAAAAATTTTCCTCAGACAGAGTCTTTTTGGTAACTATAATCTCGTAAACTTTTGGGAGTCTATATAGATGAATTGTGCATTTGTTTTACATCCTCATTTTGGTGTCAGACATACTCCATTGCTATCTCTTCTTCTTGTAACTAATTTATAATCAATGGGGCTTCCTTTTTCTTTTTTAGTGGATAAAAATTATGGGATGCATCTAGGAAAAAGTTGTCCCTTTAGTGCATGTGCGTTTATATGTTTTTTTTCCTCCCCTTAAGATTGCTTGTGCTACGGCTGGAGAGGTCAGAAAATGGATCGAGGCATTTGATCACGCCAAGCAACAGGTACAAAATTCTCAAGTGGAAGGTTAATTAATTTTTATGTTTGGATGGGCAATAAATGTAACCAGAACAGGCGACGATTTATCATTACCTGTTAACAAGAATGCAACTTGGAAATTTTTTGTGAAGCATGACACTTTGTTCTGTTACATTGTCATGTCACAATTGCTAAAAATACTATTTATCTTTTGTTTAGTTAATTGACATTAATTTGATAGGCTGAGTATGAGCTGTCCAGAGGAGCTAGCCCCCGAGACAAACTGAACATGGAGGAAGAGTAAGCATTTTTCTTTAGAAAAAGTTTGCATGGAGGTTTTCACAGACTCATTTTTGGTACAATTAATTAATTGAGAGTAACTGTTTGGATGGATACTTTATTATAAACTATGTGATAGTTCTGAATGAAGTCATAGTGCTTTCATTTGTGTATGGGGGAGAACTGCCTGTCTATAAAGGGTAGACTTTTCTGATGTAGTTCGTTTGTGTTTTTTTTTGGAAAGGAAACGATTCATTATATTAATAAATAGAGAGGAGCTAAAGCTCAAAGTACAAGAGAGTTATACAAAGAGAAAAGCGGAAATACAAGTGCTTCTAAAAGGATCAGGAGATGCACACGGACGTCTCAACTAGGTTGACCCTCCCTTAGCACCCTCATCATTTCCAATTCAAACCCATAACTGGGAGAGATAATAACAAGATTACAAAATGAGAGGACAATAACCAAAGAAACATCGAAAATGAGAATTTAATAATAAAGTCAAAGCAGTGGCCTAAAACTTATGGAAATAAATAAAAAGTTCAATGAGTAGTGCTGAAATCTGGTAGTGTTTAATGCTGTCCGAAGGGGGGGAGGGTGGATATAAAGGCCCCCTAGTTGAGGTTGAAATCTGAAAGACTATAGGCAAGGAAAGGATTGGAGAGGATGCACCAGGAGGAGGCTTGACGACGGGCGGCTTCAAAACGGTCTTGGCATCTAGTAACTTTGTTATGGAAAATCCTTTGATTTCTTTCAAACCAAAGGTCTTTCAATAAGGCTTTTACTGCATTACACCATAACAGACGGATGGATTTGTGGAAAATGGGGCCGGCAAGGAGTTTAAACACATTACTTTTGAAATCATTGCACAAGATCCATGAAAAGTTGAAGAAACACAGCAGCTTTTTCCAACACCAATCTGAATAAGGGCATGTAAAGAAGAGTTCTGATTTTGATGAAGACCAAACTGCATAGTCATTGCTGGAAAGGGGGAAATCTCGGCAAGAGTGTCCCAAGTTTCTATTTCTGCTAGCAGCCTCTCCTCTTTCTGTTTTAGTTCTTCCTTATTGCTGTGATGCCATTTTTTTACTGCTGTTTTCACTTCTTTCAGCTTCTGATTTAGTACAAACCTAGCCCATCCATGTACTTTACTGTCAAACCATGTTTTCTCTATAATTTGGGTGCAATCTTTGTTGAGTAGTCAGCTATTACAAAACCTGAAAGGTGAAGGACCCCAGCCGAAAGAGCCGGCTTCTAATAAAATTGGGTAGTGATCTGAAAAAATTTGGGCTTGTCTATTGGTTCTAGAATTTTCAAATAACTCATCCCAATCTTTTGATATGAAGAAACGGTCTAGTAAGGATCTTGAAACAATGATGCCTTCCCTTGACCACGTAAATTTCCCATTACTCAACCGGATTTCCATGAGTTTTGCTTGCTCAATGAACTTATTAAACTTTCTCATGCCTCTAGTACTTCTACCCAAGGGGAATCTTTCGTGTGCCCATCCTGTGATATTAAAATCACCACCCATACACCATGCCTCTTCACAGTAAGCTACCAAGGAAAGTAGTTCTTCCCACACAAATTTTCTTTCTTTGTAATCGGTTGACCCATATACATTAGTGACCCAACAAATCTTTTTACAAGTAGTGTTGCATTTTTTTTTTTTTTGAAAAGGAAACAACCTTTATTAATCAATAAATATAGTACAAGAGATGAGTACTTTGATAATAAAGGAGAATACAAAGAAACCAAACAGAAAACCAAAGGATCAGTAGGTGCACCCGGGCATCTCAACTAGGTTGACATCCCCATAGCACCCTCATCATATCTAACATAGAGATAAAGCCATCAAAGGCTAATAGAAGAGCAGTCTAATGAGACAATACAAGGAAAATCTTGCAACCGGACAATGTAAAGATCTAAGCTACAAAAATCTAAATTACATCAAGAAGTTAAGACAATTAAGAATACTAATGAAAGAGAAGCTGCTGTCTCTATCGCCGATGCTTCGATTAGTCTTCCATTTGAAAGAAAGGCTGCCAATTTAAACTTATGTCTTGCAAGGAGTAGGCTTCAAAGCAATTAGAAAGGGAGCACCAAAGAGAGGCATTGAGTTTTGCCGCCTCAAAGCGAGTAAACAAAGGAGTTTGCTTTCCATTGAACACTCTTTGATTTCTTTCAAATCAGATTTCAACCAGCACTGCTTTTACCCCATTAATCCATAGTAAATTGGAGTATTTCTTCAGGATAGGACCTGAAAGTAATTGTTGTATATTGCTTCTAAAAGAAGTATCAAAGACCCAAGAAGTGTTGAAGCAATTAAGGAATTCTTTCCAGCAGTTGAAGGCAAAACAGCAGTCAAAGAATAAGTGTTGAAGGTCTTCTTCAGCTGATTTACAAAGGACACACCAATTGGGGAAGATAGAATAGCAAGGCAGTTTTTTTTGCAGCACTGAGGAACAATTTAGGGTTCCAAACAGCATTATCCAAACTGTTATATTAACTCTTCGAGGGCTGTTGGACTTCCATAGGCTCTTGTGAAGGTTGGTTGAAATTGGGGTGGTCTCAGAAAGGTGATTAACCAGTGATTTTACTGAGAAAGAGCCATTTTTTTCAAGGGACCAAATGCGAGTGTCTGCCCTATTAGATAATTTTTGCTTAACCAATATTGCTAGTAGGGATTGGAACTCTAAAATCTCATCATCTTTTAGGTCTCTTCTGAAGTTTAGAGTCCATGAGGAGGTGTGATAGTCCCAAAAGTGTGATACTGAACCGTTGGGAAGTGATGCTAAGCCAAAAAGGGAAGGAAATCTGTCTTTTAACTGAAAAAATTCCAGCCAAGGGTCTTGCCAAAATGCAATTCTGGTTTCATTCCCCACTTTAAAGTCTGCCAACTTCTCAATATTCAACCAAGATCTTGAAATATTTGTCCAAGGGCTTCGAAGACTACAGTGGACCTTGCCAGAAGTGTGCCAACCAAATTGACTGCTACCATGGAACTCAAAATAACTTGACTCCAAAGGGAGGGTTTCTCTTTTAGGAACCTCTAACCCCATTTGGCTAGTAAGGCCACGTTTTTAGCTTTTAAACCTCCAATTCCGAGTCCCCCATCTGCTTGTTTCTTATAGACGATCTCCCACTTTGCTAAATGATTTATCTTTCCCCCTTTAAAGCCTTCCCAAAAAAAGTTTCTGATGATTCTTTCAATGGCTAAAATCACTTTTTTAGGCATAAAAAAAGAGGACATGTAGGTTGGGAGGTTGACAAGGACTGAGTTGCACAAGGTAGCTCTTCCACCTCTTGTTAAGTTGTATCTTCTCCACTTGTCAAGTTTTTTATGAACTTTATCAATGACCGGCTGCCAAAACAACAATTTCTTTGGGTGCCCCCCAAGAGGAAGACCCAAATATATGAAAGGAAGGTGGTTAATTGGCAATTCAGCCTTGAAGCTACTGCCCTCAACTTAGAATCTTCAATATTTAACCCACAAATGGCAGATTTTTCCCAATTAACTTTCTGCCCCGAGCACCACTCAAACAAAGTAATAGATTTTTTGAGATTGTCTAGCATGTCATCGTCATACTTGCAAAAGAGTAGAGTATCATCAGCAAACTGGAGAATAGAGATATGAACCTTGTTTTTCCCGACCACAAAGCCTTCAAACAGCCCTTTTTTCTTGGATTCTTGAAACCAAAACACTAAGCAAGTCGCTAACCAAAAGAAAAGGGAAGGGGGATAGGGGGTCACCTTGTCTAATTCCCCTTGTGGCCTTAATCCTTCCTCTTGGCCTTCCATTAATGAAGATGGAAAACATTGGATTAGTGATACAACCCAAAATCCAAGATATCTACTTGGGGTAGAAGTTCCTTTCTTTAAGGGTTTTTTCAAGAAAATCCCAATCCACTCTATCAAAAGCCTTTTCAAGGTCAAGCTTTAAAATCCAACCCTTTTTCTTCTTATTTCTATAGTGTTCTACTACTTCATTAGCTATTAAGACCGGATCAAGGATTTGTCTCCCTTCAATGAAAGCACTTTGAGTTTGACTTATAAGGCTAGGCATTACTTTCTTGAGTCTTTCTGCAAGTACTCTAGCTATAATCTTATAGATTATAGTAGATAGCTAATAGGCCTGAAGTCTTTCACTAACACTGCCTCTGATTTCTTCTGGATTAGGCAAATAAAATTTTCTTTGATGCAATAGTTGAGCTTTCCATTGCGGTAGAAATCATCAAATATACTCTTTAGATTGTCCTTTAGTAAAATCCCAAAATTTTAGGATAAATTCAATGGTAGAAATTGTCCGGTTCTTTTTCAGTCTGGTTCAATCAGCCCAGTCCAATTTACTTCAGTTAAACCGGTTTTAGTTTGGTTTGGTTTAACTAGTTTGGTTTACTCCATTTCGTTTGGTTCAAGTTGGTCTAATTTGGTTTATTTGCAATTATGAAAAATCCCCTATTGAAAAAAAAAAACTTTTGTGGGTCTTTATTCTGCTTTCAAATCACCCGTTTGTGAGTTTTGTTTTAGATCTCTTTATGAGGATCTTTGTTTCTAGCCCAAAATTTCTTGTTTCATTCTTTGTAGGTTTTGTTATAGATCTCTCTATGAGGATCTTTGTTTCCAAACTAGAAGTTTGTTTCCCTTCTTTGTGGGTTTATGTTTCCAACCTACTTCATGTTTTCATTCTTCATAGGTTTCTGTTTCCATCCCAGATTTGCTGTTTTGTTTTTGAGATTTTCTTCACAAACTCAAGTTGTTCATCATTCTACCACCTTGAGTTTGAGGGAGGGTGTTAAAGGAAATTTGGGTTTATTCCTAGTTATTATTTTCCATTGTTATTTTCCTTTTTGGTATTTTCCATTTATGTATTTTCTTTAATGGTTTCTTGATGTTTATTTATTCACTTTTGTAAAAGGTTGATTATGTACTTTGATTTATTCAATAATATACAAAATTAACAATCATGACCCTTTGACCTCTTGAAAATATTATTTAGGCCAAATATACTAGTGTTCCTATTTAGGCCAATTAATAGGAACACTAGTTTGAGAAGCCAACGGACCAACATTCTTAAGCAAAAGGAAACTATTTTGGACCATACTTCCATTAATGGTTGCAACTATTTTTCAACATGGAGAGCTCATTTAGTAGAGGTGGTTTCAAAAAACTTTTCAGTATTTCCATGGAGTAAAGCAGTTGTAGTTGCGAGTTATTGGAGAACTAAACTCAAAGATGGGTTCCTCTCTTTAGAAAGGCTTTAGAGGAAAAAGACTTAGTTGAATGGAGCTCCATCCACCATTCTCAACACTAAGATGCTTATGGAAACATGAGAGGGATTTAGTGGGTAGAAACGATTTCCCTCGCCTCGGCAATTTGCTTTGGAGTCTTAAGATCCCTAAGCAATGTCAAATATAAATTTGGTCTCTAGCTTTAGGGTGCTTATAGACACCTGATAATTCGATCCAAACCACGCCATAGCACTTGAGAAATTGTCAGAAATAACCCCCACAAGTTTTCATCTTTCACAATTAGCACCCTTTTTGGCAATTGATTATAATAGTTGTTCTTGGAACTTCCCGATTGAGATTGGTCTTGAGATTCGAATACAAATTTAACTTCTTTTCCTCGCACATCCAAACCATTGATTTTTTTGGACTTTCTTGGTGGAATCTTGTCCAAGACGAAAATTGGGATTGTATGTAATCTTTCCCAAATCTTATGGGTCTTTTCCTACATCCCAATTTCACTAATGCCAAGAGAATCAATATTACATGTTGAAATTGCATCATTCTTCTCGATAGTTTATGAATAGGGATATTGCAACATTCCCTCTTCATAACCCAATTGCATCAGTATTACATTTGTACTGGTGCTATTGGGTCGATTTGTTTCTATCTGCTTCAATTCTTGATCTGAATAATTACATATTTTTGGGGAAATTTGAGATTGTTTTGAGGTTGTTGAAACTGTCAAGAAATCAAGGTTTTGAAAATTTAGAATCTCATAATTTGTGGAACTGGAATGTAGGTGTACTGAGTTGGATTATGAATAAATAATTTGAAGAAGATTAGAAAAGGTTATGAAAGATTTGGGAAAGATTACATACAATTCCAGTCTTGGCTGAGATTCCACCAAGAAAACCCAAAAAAATCAATAGTTTGGATGTGCAATGAAAAGAAGTTAAATTTTTATTTGAATCTCGGGGTCGATCTTGACCGGGACAAATGGAGAAAAACTATTATAACGAATTGTGGTTGTCCTCTTTGTGTATTTTAGGTAGAAATGTGCAGGGTGCACTTTTTACTTGCATGGCTGCAGGAAGCCTTTCATACTTGGTTCTCACAGCCTTAAATATTGCCTGGGACCATCACTCCTCCACAAAGATGGCCTTGCTTCAAATCTTCTGCAGATGGCCTTTCTCTAGTCCTGATAGAAATTGGAACTTTGGGTTGTTGCTTGCTGAACTTTCTTGTGGTTGACAAGGAATAAACGTAACTTTACCAACAGTGAGAGTTTTGTTTGGTATCTACTTCCCTCACTCAGTAAATCCCAACAAGTATAGAAGAAGAAAAACAGAGCAACAGAGCTCTGAATGTATATTGCCGATATAATGTGACGATATAAGTTCAATTACAATTGCAAAGAAAGGAAACAAGTACTCAACAAGCAAATCACTCAAAGCTTCTTCTTGGTGTTCCCTATCCAAGAAATTTTCTGATTATTCTGTTCAAGATATTTGTCTTAATTGGAATACTTTCTTTCATTCTATGTAATTACGTCTTTAAGACATAGTTTTCTATTGCATTTGTTATATTTTGTTTTGGGGTACGATGAGGATGCTATGGGTGTGTCAATCTAGTTTAGATAGCCAGGTGCATCTGCTTATCCCTAGTTCTTGATATTTCGTAGTTTCTTGTAATTCGAGCGTTAATCTCTTTTCATTTCATCAATCAAAAGTGTTGTTTCCTTAAAAAAAAAAAAAAAGTAAAAGCAAAACCTGCACTTTCGAGAGAGCCGGTGATCCTCTCCTCAAAAGCTCCTTCAGCCATTACCAAAAATATCCACTTCTCTACTAATTCCCACACTTTCCTTTTATAACTATTTCTGTGGTTCCCTCAAATCAAATCCTCATGGTTAGCATCCCCTGCAGGTGGTGTCTTCTGTGCAATACCTCTTCCACCCCTCCTCTTATATGTATAAAGTATTGGGGGCTCAACAAGTTATTTGTTCGGCTTTCGGACAATATCTTTTACTTTTTGTTCTCATCGGCTCTTAAATTTAACTCATTTTGTAATTATTCTTTTTCTAATACTTGGCTTATTGGAGGGCCTTTATCTAACACGTTGATCCTTACTCCTCTACCTTTCAAGCTCTTTTGCCAACTGCACACATTTCTTATTAGAAAGATGTCAAATCAGATTTTAAGTGAAAAACCTGATCAGCTTTCTTGGGCTACCTTTTGGAGATAATCCGAAAGAGCCATAGGAAAACCTTCATACATAGGAAGAAGATGGAGATTTGGGAGAATTGTTTATTGTGGCCTACAATTGTAGATCTCCTTCTAATGATATTTGTAAGTATTTCTGTTCCTATATCCTTATAGTGGGATACTATTTGTGTAAGTCGAACTCCTTGGATCTTGGGGTTTTGCATCTTTATTTATTTATTTTTTCTTCTGAAGGTATTTCCCATAAAAGGAAAAACTGATATAGAGGTGTTGTTTTTTGGAGAATATTTTGTTCTCAAAAAAAAAAAAAAAAAAACCCAGATTCCCATTGGCACAATCCTTGAATTCGAAGTTTATCCTGCACAAGCTATTCTGCTGAATATCTTCATCCCCATCTCCCCCCCCCAAGTCCTCCTTCACCTCTCTCTTTCTCTCTTCTCTGTAATGAGAAATATGAAAGAATTAAAATACCAACTACACAACAAGGTGGTTGCCAGAAAATTATCCAAAAGGAATATATAGCCATCATAAATAGTGTTCTCAATTATCAATTATAAGAGAATATGAAGGAATAATTTGATATTAAAAAAAAAAAAAAAGTGACATATTGAGATGCTCTAAACCCCAAACTTCTTCCTTTGAAATATTTTATTATAAAAAATCCTCCTACTTTCTTGCCAAGGTGGTCAACTACATAGCCACAGGACAAATCTTCCTGGAGGATAGATCCCTGGAATTCAGGATGGGGGCATGGCTAATCTAAAAAAATATGTTTTGCGTCAATATGAAAGAAATCATACCGATGCTTGATGTCCCCAGTTTCTGATTGTAATAAAGAAAAAATTGAATGGCAACTCTGCAAATAGTTTAGTTTGTGAACTTCACCATTATTATTATGTAATGGTTGGAAACTTCCCATGACCAGTTGTAGAATATAAAAAATGAATAACTGCTACTCTTGGAAAGTAGTTAGAATTTGACATTTATTTGTGATATTGGTTGGATTTCGTTTGGTTTAATTGGACGTTCCAATCTGCATTTGAGTATCCTTGGTGTTATATTTCTTGGGTTCTTTATGTATTGTTGTTCCTTTTCTGGCCTAACTTTGCATTTAACCAGCTTGACCCTCCTCATTTCTTGGTTGCTTTCTTATCGTTGACCAACTTTCATGTTATGGAAGGATAAATCTGGATGGACACAGACCAAGAGTTAGACGGTATGCACATGGATTGAAAAAACTAATAAAAATTGGACAAGGTGAGGTAGCTTGTGTTTTGTGTCCTATGTTTAGATGGTGATCGTTTTAATTTTACATGACTATTTGGTGAATTAAGAAAGCTAAATGGTTAGGAGGAGTTTTACATGTTTGACATCAGTTACAATTTATCATAGTGCTAGAGTTGCACAAGTGCATGGACATTATTGTACTTGAATTGTGAAATGAAGGTTAATTCTCAGGTTTGGTAAACAATGAAATATGTTCCTTACCCCTGGTTGACACACCAGATAAATTCAGTATATCAAGTTGCAGTGCCAGATCAAGAAATCTAAGTGATGGTGACTAGATCATGGTGTTAGTTGTTGCATTTGTATCAAGGAGTTGCATACTTTTGATTCATTAAGTGCTTAGTTGTTATGGCTGACTTGTGATCGGACAAAAATCGAAGTTTTGCATTATATGATTTAATTTTGTTTTGTTTCAAGTTCAATGTGATATGCATTCAATTTCAAGAAGTTAATTATGAATCTATGATTACCATGCTATGTGTAGTATATACTTCTCTTTTTTTCATTTTATCATAATTCGTACTTCATACCTTATTTACCATGCATAGGAATTCTTTTCATGTATAAAAAGAAAAGGCCTTGATGTTGTAATTGGTTTTGTGGCTTTTATTGCTTTTTTTTTGTTTTGTTTTTTTCCCACATCAGGGACAAGAAGATTTTCATCGTGGCATTCATTTTAACTCTTATGCTCAGGTCCAGAGACACTTTTGCGTCAATCTTCAAATTTGAATACTCGTGTTGGTTCAGATGGCTTCTTTGAAGGGGATTTCGGTGATGCAATTGAAAGATATAGGTGGAAATGTGTTCGCACATTTAACGGTACTATCATCTTGGTCAATTTATCTCTTAGGCACTGCAAAAGGGCACAAATTTGAACTATCCGTTTATTCATAATCACTGCTATACTGTGCAAAATGTTGTGCCGTGTCTCTTCTTGGTACTGTGGAGTACAAGGGTCATATTCCTTGGTACATAAAAACATGTAAGATGTTGATTCAATGGCACCTTGTGACTTAAACCTCCTTTCCCTTTTCAAAAATTCTCTTTCCTGTGCAATGGGTTCCCCTCGTGAACCCTAACCATAGCTTCATCCATTGTCTTGTCGCCCTCGTCTGTCTGCCTTTTTCGCCATTCGTGCAATGACAATCTTCATTTTGTGTTTGTTTGGAATGGATCATAGTAGCTGTTATTGCGATAATGAATGCATTTGTTCGGAAAGCAAGTTTTTTTTTTTTTTTTTTAATCTTTTTTTTATTGAAGGTATGGAATTTGAATCCGTCATTCCTCTTTCCTTATTCCATCTTCAGTGGCTTGAAAATCCATGGTTGAAATGCTGCTCTGCTCTGCATCTCAATTTTTTTCTAAGCAAGATAGAGATGAGATTGGAACCGCCAAAATTAAGATATGTTGGTCTTCCTTTCTTCAGAATTGATTATTGGTTATATTCTGTGGCCAAATCCGATGAAAGGAAGGTGTATCCCTGGTGGGTTTTTGAAGTGTGGTTGGCTACTTTTTAGGACATGTTGAGAGATCTTACCATAAGATTTGAGAAGCTTGGTTTGAAAGATTAGTATAAGACTCAATTCTTGAAGTGCAGTCCTAAATCTTACATTGACCTTGTGAAATCATTCATCCAGTCTTCTGAAACATTAAATGCTTGCAGATTTGTCTTGACCAAAGGCTTCCATCTCCAAATCCTTTTTCTGGGCAGAAAAAAGAGTAATCAATTTAAAGTGTAATTGTTTTAAACGACAAAATTGTTGGAAATATTTTCAAATATAGCAAAATATCACCATCTATCACTATCTACTGATACTAATAGATATCAGTGATAGACACTGATAGTTAGTGATAGATGTCAAAAAAAATCTTAATTTGTAAATAAGTTGGCTCATATTCCTATATTTGAAAATAACCCTAATTTATATTGAAGTTTTTTTTGTGAGTAGTTTCTTGTTTGAAATTACTAGCATGATGCGTAGATCCTTTTTTTAAAAAAAGGGTTTAGGGGTCTTGATGCATCCCTTTTCTAATAAGGGAAGTTTTGTTGGCATACATGCTTTTTTTTTTTGCTATTTTGTGGCTCATTGCCTCATTGGCTAAAGAGAAATAATAGTTTTTTAGAAAAATGACCTTTGAAGTCCTCGAGTTTTTAAGAATATATGAATTTAGTCCCAGAATTTTCAAAATATAACTTTTTAGTCCTTGAGTTTTTAAAAATATGTACATTTTTTAAAAGAATATGTGCATTTGGTTTTTAAGTTTTCAAACGGTATATTTTTAGTCCCTCAATTTTAAAAAAATATGTTTATAATGTCGCTGCAGTAATTTTTAAAAATTATTATTTTAAATTAGAAAATTAATTTTTAAAATTGATCTCTTTTCTCTAAAATTATTTTTTAAATTAAAAATTTCATATTTAAAATAATGAAAAATTATCTTTAAAGGCCTTTTAAATCTATTCTTAAAAAATCGGCAACCAAAAAGATATATTTTAGAAACTCAGGGGCCAAATGCATCTATCAAATTTAGGGACTAAAGGCACCTATTCTTCAAAATTTGAGGACTAAAAGGGTGTAGATGTGGAGAGGTCTCATGAAGAGGTTCGGGATCTTGCTGGATTTAATGCCTCTCTTTGTAACTATTAGTAAGATATATTCTTCTGGATTGAAGTCATTTCCGTAATTTTTACTTTTCGCTATTTTTGGTTTTCAGGTGTTAGAATTTTTGAAGATGTTGCCGAAAGTAAGGTATTGGCCATTGTTGTCTCCTATCACCTAAAGAAATGAAATGGTTACTTTGAGAAAACGCATGTACATGATACACCAGCAGAACAGAAATTGATTGATGCAACTACATGATTTTTCTTTAAAATGTCCTATTTGATGGTTTTCAAGCTCTTGGTTCAGTGATTTCCTTTCTTTCTAGAGTGGTAAAGGGGTTCTCGTGAAGTCTGTTGGTGTAGTTGACGCTCATGCAGATACTGTTTTTGATATAATCTTGAACTTTGACTCGAGTCAGAGATATGAGTAAGTTGATTAATTTTCAAGTTTGGATTCAATGGTTACGACTTCTGAATTCTGACTTTGATGTCAACATATGCAGGTGGGATACACTGATGAGCGACTTAGAACTGGTTGAATCTTACGATGGACATTATGATATTCTTTATGGGACCAATAATCCCACCTATCTTAGCCAGTAATGCAACAATGCTTTCAAATTATGTTCACATAATTTAGCAGTGCTCAAGAAGTCATTTAGATCACTGCTAACATTGTCATGTTTACTTTTCTTAGCCTTAATATTCCATTAACACCAATTGTATAGAAATATATTCTTTACCTTAAAACAAACTTGTTAAGGTGATTAGTTTCAGTTTCTTGTTTGTTCTCAATTTGCATTCAAGTTCTGTTTCAGTTCTTTATTCATATATTTTGACATTGTGTTCTGACTGTAGATCCCAATGCAAAAGAGATTTTGTCTTCTCTCGACAATGGTTTCGAGGACAAGATGGAACATACAGTAAGAGAAATATTCTCTACTTCTATTATGCTAACCTGTTTTTGTTAAGAAGCAAATCATAGTTCATACATATAGTTTCTAGTGATTTGTTGACAGAGAGGCTGCTGTTAAACATCAATTATTATTCTTGTGGTTTTTACTGTTAGAATGCACCACATAACCTCGAAAAACAAAGGTTATATCAAATGATTATTTGATTTTCTTTTTTTTTTTTTTTTTTTTTTATTTACAATCTTAAAATGTGTTTTTTTTTTCTTTTGTACAAATGGATATTAACAAAATAGGCGACAAATTTGATGTTGTGGCTTCTTGTCTTGTTTTGTCACATATCAAAGTATAAAATATAATATTGTTGTTGAAAGAGCAGAGAGAACTCTTAGTTATATTTCTTGTATTCTGAAAGTTAAGTTCTGCCACTATTATACCCATAATACTTAGAGGTACAAGCACACGCCGCTGATCTTGTTGTAAAAGGTTCTCTAGTAACTAAAAAGGTTACATATGATGTTATCTCAAATGCTGAACTTTTCCAATGGATTGCCTGAGTAAGTCCAACTGTTATAGTGTTGATGTAATTTTAAATTTTCCTTCACCCATAAGCTTAAAGTTTTGGATCAATCGGTGATTTAACATGATATCTAAGCAAGAGGTCTAGATGATTCTGTGTTCAAACCTCTGTAATGTTAGTTCCCATCCAATTAATATTGACTTCTACTTGTTGGGCTTTTTACAAATTTTCAAGCGCACAAGTGAGGGCGATTGTTAAAGGTATTGATATAATTAAATTTACTGTAACTCATCATATTCAACTTTTGGGTTAATCAATGATTTAACTTTGTATCAGAATAGGAGGTCCTGTGTTCAAGCTCCTGCAATATTATTTACTCTCCAATTAATATTGACTTCCAATTGTTGAGGCTTCTACATTTTCAAGCTCATAAATGAGGGAAAGTGTTAGAGCGTTGATATAATGTTAAATTTACCTTCATCCATAAGCTCAAGCTTTTGGGTCAATTGGTGTTTTAACGCTAACTTTGTTTCTTTATTAATGAATAGGTTGTGAAAGCAGTTAAATTGTGCTATTTTTATCTACCAGCCCTGTGAAGAATTCAGCTCGAGTAATTTGCTGCCTTAACCATACTTTCTCTTTGTTCATGCAGCAATATTGCAGGTTCCTTGCATTCATAAAAAGAAGCCACCTAAATCTGGACTCCGACGTACACGGATCAATCGTATGAGTTCTTTCTTCCCTTGATTCTTTTCTCCCTACTTTTATAATGTGATTAAGGAGAAAAGGACTTGGAACTATTTGTGTGTGTATGTGTATTTTTTTTCCTTCTAAGGCTTGAATAGGGTAAACTAAGAAGCACGAACACATCAGTTTAGCTAGCATGTTCTGTGTCGGATACATGTTGAACACTCGGACACTCCGACACTAGTTGGACATGTATCAGATATTTGTTAGTGCAATAAATGTATTAAACATTGTACAAAGTCAACATTGATTCAACATTTGTTAGACATGTATCTAACACAGTAACACTTGTTAAGTATGCTATATAGATACAAATATAACAAAAATAACAAAATTTGAGAGCAAAATACATCAAACTTATTTTCTAAAGTATATTAATGCTTAAACTTTGACTTTGAATTTTATCCTTGTATAAAAATGTACTTTAAAAATTTTATATTTCTATCTGTGTCGTGTCATGTTGTATCAATCTGTGTCTCGTATTGTATTTGTTCTTCAAGGTGGAGATATCAAATGGACCTTTTGATGCATTATTCATTATTCACTAATGTGTGTTATAAGATATATTTAAATTAATACGTACAGTTGTCCTTTATTTTAATTTTGTATATCCTAGATTAAGGTTTCTCATTCTTCTATATATGTACCTTTTATCTAATTGAATATAAGAAATTCATTCTCCAAAAGTACGGAGTACGTGGTATCAGAGCCATTCTTTGTTTAGGGTTTAGAATATTTTTTGATGGCTTTGTGAGTTAGGGTTTGAATTTGGGTCATCACTTTGAGTGGCTGTTTGACGACACCGCCCACCTTAGGAGGAGCGCCGCTGTCCGCCTTGATCTGCCGTCGTCGTTCACCAGAAACAGCCGCGCGTGAGTCACACGTGCCGCCAATCCAGTGTTGTTCCGTCACCACGCGCCAGCGTGTGGAAGCGAATGAGGCGCCTTCTTCGCTTCCGCCGGTTGGGTTCGTCTCGGGTTAGCTTTTTCGGTCCATCTGTGCCTTTAGTTCTACCAACATCTACTCGAGTGTGAGGCTGTTTGGAAAATACCCTTTTGTTCCTAGGGTTTGTGACTGTTTCGCTCTCATTTGGGGCTGTTTCGCTCTTTGATTTACCTTGCTTTCGATTTTGATTTGTTTAATTTTTCCTATGGGATCATGTGTTGGTTCTTCATGGATGAGATGAAGAATATGGTTGTATCCAATGTAATTCCCTTAGCATCAAAGATAACAGGACATAAGTTAAATGGAGCTAATTACTATGATTGGCGTCGTACTATTCAGTTTTATTTACTTAGTACTGATATAGATGATCATGTAACTGAGAATTCACCACAAGATAATAAGAAAAAGGCTTGGCTTCGTGATGGTGTTCGACTTTATCTTCATATTAAGAATTCTATTGAGAATGAGATTGTTGGTTTGGTAGATCATTGTAATTCTGTTAAGGAACTCTTAGAGTTCTTAGAATTTTTGTACTCGGGAAAAGAACACGTCCATCGAATGTTTGAAATTTGTATGCAATTCTTTCGAGCCAAACAGAAAGCAGAGTCTTTACAAGCTACTTTATGAGGCTTAAAAAGACAGCTGAGGAACTTGCCTTATTATTACCTTTTAGCTCAAATGTCAAAGTTCAACAAGCCTAATGAGAAAAGATGGTTGTTATGATATTTCTGAATGGACTTTCACTTGAATTTGGAATTTGCTAAAACACAGATTCTTTCTGATTCTGGGATTCCGTCATTAGAGGAGGCCTTTAGTCGTGTTCTTCATATTGAGAGCTCTCTATCAAGTTCATCTGTTTCTCATCCTAGTAGTGCTCCTATAAGCGAGAATAATAATTCTCGGGTTACTCTAAGGATGACCAACAATTTTCAGAAGCCTAGTTATAATAATCGAAAATAAGATTCTCAGGAGATTGTTTATCACTATTGTCGTAAGCCAGGACATCTGAAACATGATTGTCAAAAATTGTTGTACAAGGCTCAATAATCTCAGCATGCTCAGATAGCTTCCACCAGTGATATGGCCGAAAAGTTTGTTATTATCTCTATTGACGATTTTGCTAAATTTCAAGTATTTCAGGAATCCTTGCATGCATCTTCTTCATCGAACCCTACTGCCACCATTGCTGAGACAGGTAATTTGAAATGCCTTTTTACATCATCTACCAAGTGGGTCATAGACTTAGGTGCCACCGCTCAAGTAATTCTAACTTATTTTTTTTTATACCTTTGTCCCCTGCCCCATCCTCATCTATCACTTTGGCAGATGGATCCACCTCCTCCATTTTATGATCCGGCACCATTCCTCTCACGCCATCTCTTTTTTTTTTCCCTCTGTATTACATTTACCTCAATTGTCTTTTAATTTAATTTTTATTAGCCAGCTTACTCGCGACCTTAATTGTTGTCTCTTGTTTTTTTCCTTGTTATTGCTTGTTTCAGGATCGTATGACGAAGAAGATTATTGGTAGAGGACATGAGTCGGGGGGCCATTACATTTTTTACCACCAGACACCAAAAGTTATAGCCTGCTTTGGCGTTACACCCCCGTTTGCAGTTCACTGTCATATGGGTCATCCTTCTTTGTCTGTGTTGAAAAAAATTTATCCTGAATTTCGTTCTTTGTCATCTTTAAATTGTGATTCCTGTCAATTTGCTAAATTTCATCGTCTTAGTTCTAGTCCTAGAGTCCATAAACGAGCTAACGCTCCATTTGAGTTAGTTCATTCTAATATTTGGAGTCCTTGTCCAGTTGTGTCTCCAACAGGTTTTCGTTACTTTGTTACTTTTGTTGACGATTATTCTCGTGTGACTTGGTTATATTTAGTGAAAAATCATTCTGAGTTATTGTCTCATTTTTGTGCTTTTCATATTGAAATTCGAAATCAATTTAATGTCTCTATCAAAACCTTGTGCACTGATAATGCTGGTGAATATTTCTCTCATGTTCTTGGGTCTTACTTATGTGATCATGGCATCATTCATCAATCCTCTTGCACAGACACTCCATCTCAAAATGGAGTTGCTAAAAGAAAGTACAGACACCTCTTTGAAACAACTCGCACCTTATCCTTTCAAATGCATGTTCCAAAACAATTTTGGGCTAATGTGATGTCCACTGCTTGCTTCCTGATTAATAGAATGTGTTTGTTTTGCTAGGGATATTCATCCACATCATACCAAATTAGATCCAAAATCTTTGAAATGCATTTTCTTAGGCTATTTGCGTGTTCAAAAGGGTAAATATACATTTTAGTCCCTCATCGTCCAGTCATTGTAAAGGAGAGGAGGATGATTTGTTTATCTATGAGATTACCTCTTCCGCATCCTCTCTTACTCAACCTTTTTTTGTGTCTCTTTCTTCTCACCCACTAGTCACTTGAGTTTACTCTAGGCGTCCTCCACAGCCACCTTCAGACACATGTCCTACACCGATGGCTTCTTCGACATCTGATCCGGAACTGAGTGATGATCTACCCATTGCCCTTCGAAAAGGTAAATGCACTTGTAATTACCCTATTTCTTCGTTTAATTCGTATAACTGGTTGTCTTCACCCACTTATTCCTTTATTACATCTCTTGACTCCGTCTCTATTCCTCACTTGGTTCATGAAGTTTTATCTCATTCTGGGTGGCGTAGTGCAATGATTGAGGAGATGACTACATTGGATGAGAATGGTAACTGGGATTTAGTCTCGCGTCCGACAGGAAAGAAGGCTCTTGGATGTAAATGGGTGTTTGCTATAAAAGCCAATCCTGACGGTACAGTGGTTCGCTTGAAAGCTCCTCTTGTTGCCAAAGGTTATGCCCAAATCTATGGGACTGATTATTCTGAAACATTTTCTCCTATTGCTAAATTAACTTCCATTCAAATATTTTTGTCCATGGCTACTACTCATAATTGGCCTTTGCATCAACCCGACATTAAGAATGCTTTTCTGCATGGTGATCTTCAAGAAGAAGTTTACATGGAGCAACCACCTGGGTTTGTTGCTCATGGGGAGAGTGATAAGGTATGTCGTCTTCGAAAATCTGTGTTGACTGAAACAAAGTCCTCGTGCATGGTTTGGTAAGTTTAGTCAAGCACTCGAATCTTTTGGTATGAAGAAAAGTGCTTCTGATCATTCTGTATTCTATCGACGATCTGATAATGGTATTACTTTGCCTGTTGTGTATGTTGACAATATCGTTACCACTGGAAATGATATATCAGGTATATCTTCTCTCAAGACTTTTCTTCATGGTCATTTTCATACTAAAATTTGGGACAATTGAAGTATTTCTCGGGTATTGAAGTAATGAGAAGCAAGAAAGGTATTTATCTGTCACAATGGAAATATGTACTTGATTTGTTGTCTGATACTGGAAAATTAGGAGTCAAATTATGTAGTACTCCGATGATACCGAGTTTGCAATTTGCTAGAGAAAGATAATTATTTAAAGACCCTGAGAGATACAGAAGATTGATTGGAAAGTTGAACTATTTAACACTGACACGACCAGATATTGCTTACTCTGTGAGTATTGTGAGTCAGTTTATGATTCTCCTACAGTGGATCATTGGGCTGCAATATAACAAATTCTATATTATCTAAAAGCTGCACCTGGACGTGGGATCTTATATAAAGATCATGATGGTCATACAAGGGTTGAATGTTTTTCAGATGCTGATTGGACTGGATCTCAAGAGGATAGGAGATCAACCTCTAGATATTGTGTTTTTATAGGAGGAAAGGAAACCTAGTGTCATGGAAAAGTAAGAAACAGAATATAGTTTCTCGTTCGAGTACTGAGTCGGAATATAGAGCTATGGCACAATCCGTGTGTGAAATAGTATGGATACACTAACTTTTATCTGAGATGGGTTTCAACGTTACCGTGCCAACTAAATTGTGGTGTGATAATCAAGCTACATTTCACATTGCCATCCAATCTAGTGTTTCATGAACAAACTAAACATATTGAAGTGGATTGTCACTTTGTTCGCGAGAAAATACAAGAAGGGTTAATATCTATAGGATATGTGAAGACTGGAGAACAGTTGGGAGATATATTTACCAAAATTGTAAATGGAGCAAGAATAAGCTATTTATGCGACAAGCCAAACATGATTGACATATTTGCTCCGGCTTGAGGGGGAGTGTTATAAGATATATTTAAATTAATATGTACAGTTGTCCTTTATCGTAATTTTGTATATCCTAGATTAGGGTTTCTCATTCTCCTATATATATATATATATATGTACCTTTTATCTAATTGAATATAAGAAATCCATTCTCCAAAAGTACAGAGTACAATGTACACATGTAATTCACACCTATTTGTATATGTGTTTGTCACTGATTCTACTATTGTCTAGTTGATGACTATAAAATTCGCAAACAGGAAGGAGTCAGTGTCATGATTGACTTTGATTTAAGATCTTTGTTTATTTTCTTGTAGCTTCGACGTGGGAGATAAGGTGCTTAAATACAGCTATGGGTTCAAATATGCCAAAATGTCTTGTTACTCAAATACTAGAGATACAACCGGCAGGTTGGTTTAAATGGCAGAGAAACCACCCTTCGAAGTTTGAAAAGAGTGTTCCTTATGCATTGTTGTGCCAAGTCGCAGGTATGTTGATTACAAAAAACAATCATTATATGTATTTTTAATTATAGTACTTTCGTATCTGATTATATTCCATTAGTACCTATCTATACAATAGTTCAATCATAGCATACCGATGGCCCCTATTTTTACATGAAGGCTAATCAAGAAATTTGGCCTGAACGATCGAGAAAATCTCCCAAGGATAGTGATTGGTTCTGCCATTGAGTTAGAACTTCAGTCTAGTGAGAGTTGCTAATAATGATGGAAGAGTTCTGATGTAATGCTTCAAGAATGCAAGAGAGATTTCTTTTCATTAATTAATGAGAGATGGCACTTAGCCTATTTATACATAAAAGGTGACTGACCACCTAAACAACCGGTCACCCAACTTAAATAACCAACTGGACTAGAACTCATTTAACAGCCAACTACTAAAGACATAAGCAACTAAACATCAATAAAAGAGTTATAACTCCACTCCTACATCAACTCTATCCGCCCGAGAAGAACAAACTTGTTACTGAGTTTGGTTGTGCTAGCTCGAAATCATCTGGGGGATGATAATGATATATATCTAAGACATTAAATGTTGAGCTAATCTTCATTGTTGGTGGTAGGTCAATGCAATAGGCATTTGGCCCAATTTCTCTAGGATAGGAAAGGGTCCTATATTCTTGTTTGTGAGTTTAAGAGTGTTGTCCAGTTAGTAGTCTGTTTTTCTTTAAGTGTACCATAACCAAGTTCCAACTTTAAATTCGATTTCTCTTTCTGGAAACCGAGATTTAATTCTAGAGAGACAACAAAAAACGATACGAATTGGTCATGTGAAACCTCAAAAAAAAAAAAAATTCAATTTCTCTTCTGTGTTCGTTAGCTTTGGCTTTGTGAAAGTTAGTACTTGCTTCCAAGTGTTGGCATACTTCCTCATGTATTTTCTTCAATCTTTCAGTCAGGATGTTTGCTTCAGCACTTAAGTCGATGGAAATAGGTAAGTTAGCAAGATCTAGAGTTAGTCTTGGTACTTGAGTGCAGACTATTTCGGAGGGGCATTTCCCCTTAGAGCGATTTATCATGTTATTGAATGCAAATTCGGCTTGAGCAAGAGTGAGGTCCCATTGATGGGGTTTGTCTCCACTTAAACATTTTAGGAGATCGCCGAGTGTTCTATTTGTAACCTTGGTTTGTCCATTTGTTTGAGGATGGCTAGTTGAGCTTAAAAGTAAGTCGGTGTTGAAATGTTTCCATAAAGATTTCCAGAAGTAGTGGTGTAAAGCAGACTGATTTTTT
This sequence comes from Benincasa hispida, assembly GCF_009727055.1. Lineage (NCBI taxonomy): Eukaryota > Viridiplantae > Streptophyta > Magnoliopsida > Cucurbitales > Cucurbitaceae > Benincasa > Benincasa hispida. The sequence continues at coordinate 52,113,333 of NC_052354.1, forward strand.
TAAAAAAAATGAAAAACTCTCCCTCCACGGGGGGAAGGTAATATCTATTTATAGGAAAAGTTTATTACAAGCAGTTATCAAAACAACTAACAATCTGTCCAACTACTTATTAACAAGCTGTCTAACTTTAAAACAGAAATTGGAAACAACTAACAATTATCAGCTTTATAAAACTAGCTGTACATCATATTCCACCCCCTAGGACTGGACTCTCTCTCTTGGACTTCTATTCTGCCAAGCGGAAGTCATCCGGAGCAAAGTATGGCTTTAGGTTTGCGATGTTGAAGACAGGGTTTATGTGTAAATCATTTGGTAGTTCTATTCTGTAAGTGTTTGATCCATATTCTCTAGTACTTTGAATGTTCCCATTTGTCTGTCTTTCAACTTGTTGTAGGTCTTCCTAGGAAACTTTGGCTTTCGAAGATGGATCATTTCTAAATCTCCTATTTGGAATTCAACTACTCTTTGTGACTTGTCTCTTGCTTCTTTATATGATGAAGTACTTTTTTGCAAGTGATCATGTACTTCTTTATGTAATTTCTCTATTCTTTTGGCCATATTTTCAGCTTTAATGCTGACATCCACACAAGTAGGTAGATTTGCAAGATCAAATGTTAATCGAGGGGTTGAAGTATATACTATCTCGAATGGGCATTTTCCCATTGATCTATTCTTCATATTGTTGAAAGCGAATTCAGCTTGTGCGAGGGACATATCCCACTACCTTGGTCTTGAAACACTCAAGCATCGGATTAAATTTCCCAAAGTTCTATTAGTGACCTCTTTTTGGCCTCGGTTTGAGGATGAGATATGGTACTAAATTGTAGAGTAGTGTCGAACTTTTTCCATAAGGTACGCCAAAAATGGCTAAGGAATTTCACATCTCTATCGGAAACAATTGACTTGGAAACTCCATGAAGTCGGACTACCTCTCGGAAGAAGATGTTGGCTATATATACTGCATCATTCGTCTTCTTACAAGCAAGGAAGTGGGCCATTTTACTAAAATGGTCTACTATAACCATGATAGCATCAAATCCTCTTTGTGTTTTAGGTAACCCGAGCACAAAGTCAATGGATAAGTCTTCCCATATAGTTGTAGGTATAGGCAGAGGAGTATATAGGCCAGCGTTTGAGCCAGTGCCTTTGGCTCTTTGGCAAATAGGACATCTTCTCACAAAATTATTCGTATCCTTTCGCATTTGAGGCCAATATTATTGAGTTGATACTATTTCAAATGTTTTATCTTGGCTAAAGTGTCCAGCCAAGCCTCTAGCATGAGCTTCCTTTAGAAGGGCTTCTCAAAGAGAAGTACGAGGGATGTATAGTTGCTCTCCTTTAAATAGGAATTCATCCACAATGTGAAAGTCTTCCACGTGTAAAAGGTTAGTACATTTGTACCAAATTTCTGAAAAATCCTCATCTTCTTCATATAATTTCGTGAGGTGGGAAAAGGCAGTCACTTTTGTGGCTAAAACAGTGAGTAGTAGGTCTTTTTGACTTAGGGCATCAGCAACTTTGTTCTCTTTGCCCGCTTGATGTTTGATCACGAAGTCAAACCTTTGTATGAATGATATCCCCGTGCATGCATTCTACTTATGTTCTTTTGAGTTTGCAAGTATTTAAGTGAGAAGTGATCAGTTAAAAGAAGAAATTCCTTGGAGAGTAAATAATGCTCCCACTGTTTAAGTGCTCTAACAAGAGCATATAATTCCTGCTCATATGTACTCCAATTCTGCCTTGATTGACTGAGTTTCTCACTAAAATACTCAATAGGATGTCCTTATTGTGACAGAACTCCAATTCCCGATCCACATGCGTCAACAGTCACTTCGAAAGGAATTGAGAAGTCTGGAAGTTTAAGAACAGGGCTGGGACTCAGTTTCTGTTTAATATCTTCGAAGCTGGTTTGCTGTTTTTCTCCCCAAACAAGGCTGCCTTTTTAAAAACAATCAGTTATAGCGGCTGCGTGAGAGCTGAAATTCTGAATGAATTTCCTATAAAAGGATGCCAAGCCGAGGAAAGCTTGTACTTCTTTGACAGAGGAGGGAATTGGCCACTGAACAATAGCTTCAACCTTCCTCGGATCCATTTTTATTTGGCTTTGGCCAATTAGAAAACCAAGGAAAGAGATTTCTTTTACAAGGAAAAGGCACTTTTTATGATTGATGAATAATTCCCCTTCTAATAAAGCTTGGAACAAGCTTCAAAGGTGTTGTAAGTGATCCTCTAAACTTTTTCTGTACACTAAAATGTCATCAAAATAGACCACAATAAATTTGTTTAAGAAGTGTTGTAGTACCTGGTTCATGAGTCTCATAAACGTACTCGGCGCATTTGATAGTCCGAACGGCATGAGAAGCCATTCAAACAACCCTTTATTGGTCTTGAAGGTTGTTTTAGACTCATCTCCCGGCCTAATTCGAATATGATGGTAACCAATCCTCATGTCTACCTTGGAAAAGATCAATGCTCCTCCAAGTTTATCAAGCAAATCACTAATTCGTGGTATGGGAAAGCGATATTTCACAGTGATCTAGTTGATGGCTCTACTATCGACACACATCCTCTAACTACCATACTTCTTAGGAGTTTTTTTTTTTAAAAGGAAACAGATCATTATATTATAAATTAGAGCAATGAGCTAAGGCCCATAGTACAAGAGGGTTATACAATGAGCAAAGCAAACGGAAGTACTAAGACTACTTTAGGATCAGGAGGCGCACTCGGGCGTCTCAACTAGGTTGACACCCCCTTAGCACCCTCATCACATCCAATGTAACAAAAGAGGAGAGAAGAACACTAAAGAAAGTACAAAGCAAGGTACAAAACCAAGAAAGCAAGGTGTCCAAAAAGATTTATTTCTGTCCAATGGGGGAAGTGGAGATGATAGCCCCCCAATTGAGGTTGAAGTCAATTAGACTATAGGCATTGAACGGGTTGGAGAGGATGCTCCAAGAGGAAGCTTAACGACAGGCGGAATCGAGGCGATCTTGACACCCAAGAGGTTTGTTGTGAAAATTCCTTTGATTTCTTTCGAACCAAAGGTCTGCCAAGAGAGCTTTTATTGCATTACACCAAAGAATTCGGCTGGGGTTGTGGAGGTTTGGACCAGCAAGAAGTTGCAGCACGTTGCCTTTGAAATCGTCGCACATAATCCATGAGAAATTGAAGAAACATAGTAGCTTTTCCTAGCACCAAGCTGAATAGGGGCAAGTGAAAAAAAGGTGAAGGGAGTCTTCACTATGGTGGAGGCAGAATGGGCAAATTGAGGGCGAGAGAGAGGTTGAAGGCTGCTCCTTTGTAAAACAGTGGCTACATTCAGTTGGCCGGATAACATTATCCATATGAGAATGTTGACTCTTCGAGGGCTTTTAGTCTTCCAAATGGCTGAGTAAAGAGGCTTATCCAAAGGGGAGAAAGGGGAGAGGTGCACTCTAAGGGAGTTAACTGAATAAGAACTAGTGGCTGAAATAGACCATACCCTTTTATCAAAAGAATCAGTTAGACTTCTACTTGCGATTTTCCCCAACAGCTCTTGGAAGGCCAGCACTTCTTCATCTTTGAGCAATCTTCGGAAGGAAATGGACCAAGTGGCTAAGCGGCTGTCCCAGTGATCAGCAACTGAACCATTTGGTAGCAAGGTGATTCTGAATAGGCTTGGATATTGGGTACTGAAAGGGGACAAACCTTCCCATGGATCTAACCAAAAAGCAATCTGGCAGCCATTACCAAGTTTGAAAGTGGCCAAGGAATCTATCTTAAGCTAAGTCTTCGAGATGCTAATCCAAGGGCTTTTCAAGCTTTTACCACCATTCCCTGCTGTGTGCCAATCAAAGGAATCTTTACCATGAATACTTTTGATTACTTTGCCCCAAAGAGAATTTTCCTCATTGAAATATCTCCACCCCCATTTAGCAAGGAGTGCTATGTTCATTGATTTGAAGCCACCGAGGCCGAGGCCTCCATCTGCTAGGGGTTTTTTAGCCAAATCCCATTTTACCAAGTGATTCAGCTTGCTGTCGGAGTGACCTTCCCAAAAGAAATTTCTTGTTATCCTTTCCATTCTAGAGAATACTCCTTTGGGCATGAGGAAGATGGCCAAATAAGATTTGAAAGAACTGATTTGCATAGAGTGTCTCTTCCTCCCCCCCCCCCCCGAGAGGTTAAATCTCTTCCACTTATCAAGTTTAGCTTCGAATTTGTCTAGAACCGGCTGCCAAAAGGAGACACTTTTCGGGTAACCACCTAACGGAAACCCTAGATAATAGAAGGGGAGGTGGTCAGCCAAACAATTCAATGAGGTTGCTGTGCTAAAAAGTTCATTGTCGTCCACATTGATACCATAGAGGGCTGATTTTTCCCAATTAACTTTCTGCCCTGAACACCATTCAAAGAACTCCACTGTTTGTTTAAGCTTTACAAGCATGGAGCTGTCATACTTGCAAAACAATAAAGTATCATCCGCAAATTGAAGTATGGAAACCTGAACTTTCTCTTTGCCCACTACAAATCCTTCAACAATGCTGATTGAATGAGTTTGGAGATCAGCGCACTCAACACTTCACTGACAAGAAGATAAAGGAATGGAGAAAAGGGATCACCTTGAAGCAGCCACTCTCCCCCTTGATCTACCATTAATGAAAACCGAATACAATGGATTTTTGACACAGCCCATGATCCACTTTATCCATTTTTTACTGAAGCTCTTGGTCCTCAACACATTTTTTCTAAAAATTCCCAGTCAACGCGGTCAAAAGCCTTTTCCATGTCAAGCTTAAGGATCCACCCCTTTTTCTTTTTCATTCGGTAATCTTCAACTGCTTCATTGGCAATAAGAATGGGGTCCAAGATTTGTCTTCCTTCTATGAAAGCACTTTGGGAGGGAGCAATGATACTAGGCATTACCACTTTTAGTCTCTCGGCTAGCACCTTAGCAATGACTTTATAAATTAAGGAGGTTAAGCTAATTGGCCTGAAGTCACTAACCTTGGTTGCTAATTTCTTCTTTTGAATTAAGCAAATGAAGTTCTCTTTTATACAAGCGTTGATCTTGCCATTCTTATAGAAATCATCAAATGTGTCTTGAAAGCTTGATTTGAGAAGATTCCAAAATTTCAACAAAAATTCTGATGTGAATCCATCGAGGCCTGGGGCTTTGCTTCTGCCGAGAGTTTTTATAGCGTAAAAAATTTCTGTGGCTGAAAATTTGGCTTGTAAGGATTGATTCTGATTTGACTTGATACATGGCCAATCTAGATTTAGAGGAATGTGTCTCCTCCCTGGGGATTTTAGAAATAAGTTGCTGTAAAAGTTGATGATTAGACCTTCAATTTCTGAACTAGACTTTGTTGCCACTCCTTGCTCATCAACTAGTTCATTTATGAAATTTCTCCTTTTCTTTGCTACTAAAAATCTGTGGAAGAAGCTTGTATTCTCATCTCCCAACTTGAGCCACTTTAACTTGCTTTTCTAAATTAAATTGATTTCTTCCAGCCTGTATAAAGACATAAGATCTGATTTTATGGATGATCTTATTGCATAATCGCTGTTGGAAAGGGGGGAAATATCGGTAAGGGTATCCCATTTTTCAATTTCTGCTATCAGCCCCTCTTCCTTCTTTTTTTGGTCTTCCTTGTATTTATAATGTCACTTTTTTACTGCTGTTTTGACTTCTTTTAGCTTCTGGCTGAGCACAAAACCAGCCCAACCATGTACCTTGCTATTAATCCAGGCTGTCTTGATGATTTGGACACACTCCTTGTTGAGCAGCCAGCTATTGAAAAACTTGAAGGGGGAGGGCCCCCAGCTGAAGGAGCCAGCCTCTAGTAAAATTGGGTAGTGATTAGAGAATATTTGGGCTTGCCTATTAGCTCTAGAATTTTCAAACAACTCATCCCATGCTTTAGATATAAAGAAACGATCTAAAAGAGATATTGAAACTGAACTGCCTTCCCTTGACCAGGTGAAACTCCCATTGCTTATCGGGCTTCCAAAAGTTTTGCTTCTTCTATGAAACCATTGAATTTTCTCATGCCTCTAGTGCTTCGGCCCAAAGGAAACCTCTCATGTGCCCATCTTGTGATATTAAAATCTCCACCAATGCATCATGCATCCTTACAATAAACTGCAAGAGAGAGGAGTTCATCCCACACAAATTTTCTTTCTTTGTAATCGGTTGGCCCATAAACATTAGTAATCCAATAATTCTTTTTACAGATAGTGGTACATTTTATTGATAGGGAATAACCTCCTTTTAGAGTTTCAACTATTGAGATCAGATTCGAATCCCACATTGTCAACATTCCACCAAAAGCACCATAAGATTCAACAAAATCCCAGGCGATCTCTTTGGAACTCCAAATAGTTTTGATAAAGCTTGCATCAAAACTTTCTTTCTTTGATTCTTGAATTAACACTACCGAGGGGTTAATTTTCTTTAAGAAGCGCTTGAGAGCCAGCCTTTTATTAACATCTTTTAGACCTCTTGTATTCCAAGTCACTATTTTCATCCTTCCGTGTTTAGAGCTGGAGAACATCCTTGGCAGTCATAAGTCAATTCAAAACTAGGTTGCAATCAGAGACAATGCTCATTAGTTGTGCTGGGAGTTCAAAAGGAATTGTTGAGTGGGTGGAGTCGGAAGCATTTACCTCAGGGGTCTTGTCCTCCTCTGTCTGAAACAGAGATTTTAAATCAAAAAGCAGAGGAGCTTCCGTTTTTGACACTTCTGTTTCCCCTGATGTGCTGTTCCAATCGATTTTCTCACTACTCACATTGAAAAGGGAGTCGAGAGGGCCATCCTCCTTTACTTTCACTGAGGCATCCGGGGAGAAGGTTGGGGATCCTCTCAGAAAGAACAATTCTGAATTAGGTGGGGAGAAAACAGAGTGCTTGAAGGGGGGGGTGAGGGTAAAGTTGGTTGTCTGACTGTTAAATTGAGGTTGCTCTTGTGATAAAGTGCTTCTATCTTCGATGAGGTCTGGAATATGGTCAGCCACTGATTTAGTTTTGAGGCAAAAGCTCTTAGAATGCTCCTTCAGATATTTTCTTCTAATGAAGTGCTTTGGAAAAGATTTGAATAGGCATGAGGAATGATGTGCTCTGGAGAGCCGCTTGGTTATTGTTTTGCAGCGCTAGTGGTTTAAAGCAGGGGGAAGGGGAAGGCACACGATGGGGGGTGTGGTTGCTCGGGGGTAGCAATGGCAGAGGAGTCGGCTATTCTAGCAAAACAGGGGGGGGCAAAGTAATTGTGTTAAAGGCAGGGGGCGGGAGAAGCAGGCTTAAGAGTCGCTTGGTCTTCGGTTGTGATTAAAGCAGCCTCAATTGAAAAAGGGGTAGAGGGGAGTCCCGCATTCTAGGGGCCCAATAACTTTGCTTTCTTTTTTCTTTTTTCTTTTTGGCGCGAGTGACTTTTCACATTCTAAGGGAGGAATGCCGGCTGACCCTCCAGCTTTCGTAGTCTCTTTCTTCTTAATGGCAGAGAGAGTTAAAAGCAGACCGTGGAACTCGAGGAGTCTTATTGCTTGCACGAGGCGCCTTTGCTGACAAAATATTTGAGACTAATGACTTTTCGACTGCTTGCAAAGGAAATTTCTCGCCCTCAGAAGGCTGAGGCTGCAAAACAGGGGTTGTTGGCTTTTTAACTTCCTTCCTTGATAATTTTCCGCCGACAAGTCTTAGTGGCTGGTTGTCTTCTTCTTTCAATAGTAAAGGCCTTTGGTTGTCTGAGTTACCAGGGTTATTACCCAAAGGGGGTGACTTTTCACCTTCCCCTAAAGCTCTCTTGCTGCTTTTCAATGGCTGTGACTTTTGGAATTCCTTTTTTACTACTGCATTTGGGCTTCTTGAGAACTTAGGCTTGGACTGAGAGGACAATAGAAAGGACCAATCGGAAATATCAATTTGGGAGGTGGCATCTTTGTCCTTTAAGACTTCTTGTAGTCGAACTAAGTCTATTGGATTGGAGAAGTCTTTAAATAGTATATTATCAGGGAAATTTGAAGGCTAATCAAGGCATGTAATATCACCAAAATTTAAGTAAAAACTTCCACAAATTTCATCTTTAATTTCAATGGTGTGGCTGGCATGAAACCACAAAGATTTCTTCTAACTTGGATTTTAGCTTCTAAGCAATTGATGAGGTTAAGTGTTTCTGATGCAATTGAAATAAGTCCACCAAAGTAAGGCCCAATTGCCTCAAAGGTGCTTCTACACCAATAATCTAGAGGGAGGTTTTTTATTGACACCCAACCCCCAAAACCTTGCATTACTGATGGCCTGCCATGACTAAAGGAATTCCATTTTTCAAACAGCAGATGAAAGGGGCCAAATTGGTTCCATTTGCCCTGTGCTGCCACCTTTTCATTTCAGTCACCATGACTAATCTTGATTAAGGCCTTGTCTGCGAACAGGGGATTGATAATAACAGTGGTGTCAAATATCTTACTAAGCTCTTTGGCAATTTCCTGACTCCAGAAGGATTGTTTGCTCTATTTTTTCGAGTGGAACAGGGGATGGCAATTGAGGTGCATTGGGATTCAGGGGCTTAGGGGTTTTTAAAGCTTCCGAAAAGGTTTTTCCACGAGAGACATAGGGTGGAAGAGCAGGGCTATAACTACTGACCAGCGCCTGTTCGGGGGGGAAGATTTGTTGAAGGAAGACTAACCTGAAGAGTAGGGGGCGCTTTGAAATTGCGAATGCAGACGTCAATCATGACCTTGAAGTCTTGACATCCTGATTTTTCATTACCGAATGGGATGTGGATGTTCTTTCTTCCTCCAGAGATTGGCCAAACAGCACATTCTACAAACCATTTCTCTTTTGCACGAAATTTTGCTAACCGGATGAAGCTTTGATCTACTCTTTCCTTTAATAAGAAAAATTCAAAAGTAGAACCGATCAATAGTCTACGAAAGCTCTCTTGAAGCCATTTGGTTGAGGTTAAGGAAAGGAAAATGGATTGCCCTTTCTTTAGGTCTTCTAAAAAGAAGCCGGAGCCTTCTTTCCACATATAGAAGGAGTTGTCAAGAATGCTCTAGCTTTTAATCTCCATGGCTGAGAAAAGCACAAAACAGGGCGGAGAGGGCCGAAGGGAGGAGAGATGCCGGAGTGTGAGCTGGAGGGGGAGGGGGAAACGGAAGGGGAAGAGTCACAGTTACGGTAAGAGGGCATGGTGAGCTTCGGCAGGGTGGACAGAGAGTGGGGAGGGAGACCGAGTTAGGACGGGAAGGGAGAGGGAGGAGAGAGGCATTCGTATTTTTTGTTTTATAATTTCCTAATTCCATCCTTCTTAGGAGTTAAAAGGGTTGGTACTACACATGGGCTTAAGCTCGGCCGAATGTGACCCTTTTTGAGTAATTCTTCTATTTGTTGATGCAATATATCATTTTCTTTAGGACTCATTCAGTAATGAGGTAAATGTGGAAGAGTAGCTCTCGGACGTAGACCAATTTGATGTGGAATGTTTCGCATGGGAGGCAGTCCCTCTGGTTCTTTCATTAGCCGAGGGAATTCAACAAATAGATCTTACACCTCCCTTGGAACTTCTTCAATTTGTGCCTTTATGGACTTTTCAACAACAAGAAGTCCTAGGATATCAATCTCCCTTTCTTTCAAGAATGTTTTGCCACTTACAGTGGTAAACAAATGCTTGTTGTCCCCTTTCTTTTCTTTCACTCCATCTTCAAGTTTCTTGTTCAAAGAGAGTAATACCACCTTCTTATCCATCCACTAGAATTCATGTGTTTTCTCTCCCCTTGTGCAAGGCTCGGGTGTCATATTGCCTCGGCCTCCCTAGGAGTATATGACAAACATCCATCTCCATTACATCGCAAACTATTTGCTCTTTATATCCACTCCCAATTGAAAGTGGAACGGTGCAAATTTTAGCTACTTGGGCTTCACCTCCTTTCTTTACCCACCCAATCTTGTAAGGACTAGGATGAGCCTCCACCTTGAGGTTTAGAGCAGCCACTAGCTTTTTCAAAACAAAATTTTCGGTACTCCCATTATCAATAATCACGTTGCCCATCTTCCCGTTGATAGTGCATCTAGTTTTGAAAAGACAATGTCTTTGTTGATTGGCATCTCCCTTTGGGGTGATTAAGACCCTTTGTAGGACACAAGAAACCCTATCTACTTTGTCCGGTTCAATAAATTCTGCTTCATCTTCACTGTTTTCACTATCCTCAAACACATTTTCTTCTTCATCTTCTTAGTAGGCAACATTCTTGCGCTGGGGCATGAATTGGAAAGGTGGTCAGCTTGGCCACATCGAAAGCACTTGCCAAGGAAGGCCGGTTATAAGGATTCTGCTTCTTCCCCCTATTTACGGCTTCTGTCTTTTGTTCCTCAGCCCCTTCTTGGCCCTCTTTATCCTTCCCTTTAGCTAAGTGTAAAACTCTTAGGTTTGAGAAAGAATCAGAATACTCTATTCATTTACCAAAAATATGAATATATACAAGTGTACAAAGCATAGAAAAGGAAAATATCACAAAAGGAAATATCACAAAATATTTACAAGAATGGAAAATCCTAATTATAGAATTATAACACTCCCCCTCAAGTTGGAGCATATATGTTAATCATGCCCAACTTGTTACATAGATAATCTATACGTCTTTCATCCAATGCTTTTGTGAAGATATCTCCTAATTGTTCTCCAATCTTCACATATCCTGTAGATACCAACCCTTGTTGAATTTTCTCACGTACAAAATGGCAATCAACTTCAATATGTTTAGTTTTTTCATGAAATGCTGGATTAGACGCAATATGAAGTGTTGCTTGATTATCACACCACAACTTTGTCGGCGTGATGATTTCAAATCCCAACTCAACAAGAAGTTCATATATCCAAATCAATTCACACACAGATTGTGCCATTGCTCTATATTCTGATTCTACACTTGAACGTGACCACATTTTGCTTCTTACTCTTCCAAGAAATCAAATTACCACCAACAAAAACACAATACCCTGAGGTTGATCTTCTGTCTTCTTTAGATCCTGCCCAATCAGCGTCTGAGAAACATTCAATATTAGTATGTAAACCACACCCAGGAACAGCCTTCAAATAATAAAGAATCTGTTCCAATGCAGCCCAATGATCAACTGTAGGGCATGACATATACTGACTCACAATACTTACTGAATAGGCTATGTCGGGTCGAGTCACTGTAAGGTAATTAAGTTTTCCCACTAACCTCCTATATCTTTCAGGATCTTTTAGCAATTCTCCATCTTTTATGAGCTGTAAATTGGGCATCATTGGGGTACTACATGGCTTAGCCACTAGCTTTCCTGTTTCAGTCAACAAGTCAAGTACATATTTTCTCTGTGATAATAGAATCCTCTCTTGCTTCTTATTACCTCAATTCCTAAGAAGTATTTCAACATGCCCAAATCTTTTGTATGGAATTGACTATGAAGAAAGATCTTTAGAGACTGGATACCTGAAGCATCATCACCAGTAATCACAATATCATCCACATATACAACTACCAAGATGACACCACCCTCAGATCTCTTAAAAAAGACTGAATGATCTGACCTACTCTTCCGCATTCCAAAGCTTTCAATCACCTGACTAAATTTACCAAACCAAACTCGTGGGCTTTGCCTTAATCCATACAATGATTTACGAAGGCGACACACCGTTCCATTCTCCCCCTGAGCAACAAACCCTGGTGGTTGCTCCATATACACTTCTTCTTGAAGATCACCACGAAGAAATGCATTTTTAATATGAAGTTGATGTAAAGGTCAATGATTGATTGAAGCTAATGCAATAAACAACCTCACAGATGCCATTTTTGCTACAGGAGAAAAAGTATCAGCATAGTCAACACCATAAGTTTGTGCGTAGCCTTTCGCTACGAGGCGCGCTTTTAACCGAACAACAGAACCATCAGGATTGACATTAATTGCAAACACCCATTTGAAAACCAATAGCCTTCTTTCCTCAGGGAGAGAAACTAAATCCCAAGTACAATTATCATCTAAGGCAGTCATCTCCTCCACCATTGCGGCACACCAACCAGGATGAGACAAAGCCTCATGAACAGTTTTCGGGATGGATACAGACTCTAAGGATGCAATGAATGAACATGTGGAAGGCGACAAATGGTTATATGAAACAAAAGAGGAAATAAGATGAGCACATGTACGTTTACCTTTACGAAGAGCAACAGGGAGATCATCACTCGTTTCTGGATCCAATGACGAAGAAGATTCTGGTACAAGGTATGGAACTGAAGGAGATTGTCGTTGAATATAGACCTTAACGATGGGTGGAAGAGTAGAGGTAGCCACAGGTAGAGATGAACCAGGAAAAGGATCGGAGGGAGAAATAACTGTGTAGACAAGGAAATCATCCTCTAATTCCTTATGCTCCTCCTGACTCTTATTCGAAGAGAAAGACGGTGATGAAAAAAATGAGGTATGTTCAAAAAATGTGATATCAGGAGAGACTAAATATTTATTTAGACTAGGACAATAACATCGATACCCCTTTTGGACACGGGAATAACCAAGGAAAATACATTTTAAGGACTTTGGATCCAACTTGGTATGCTGAGACCGAACATCCCGAACAAAGCAGGTACAACCAAATATTTTGGGTGGAATGGGAAACAAATGTTACGTGGGGCATAAAGTATGGAAAGCTATCTCACTCTTAAGGATGGAAGAGGGCATGCGATTTATTAAGAAACAAGTTGTGGAAACAGCATCAGCCCAAAAAGATTTTGGAACATGCATCTGAAACATCAAAGCTCTGGCTGTCTCAAGGAGATAACGATTCTTTCGTTCTACAACCCCATTTTGAGATGGAGTATCAACACAAGAAGATTGATGAAGAATGCCATGGGTATCTAAATAAGACTTGAGTGTATGAGAGAAATATTCCTTAGCATTATCACTCCGTAGGATTTTAAGAGTACCACTAAACTGAGTTTGAATTTCAGCATGGAAGTTACGAAAATGAGAAAGTAACTCAGAACGACTTTTCATTAAATATAACCACGTAACACGAGAATAGTCATCGACAAATGTAACAAAATACCTAAACCCTCCTTTGGACTCAACAGGACATGGATCCCAAACATCAGAATGAACTAATTTAAAAAGAGCACTAGCTCGTTTATTGACTCGAGGATACGAACTCAAACGATGAAATTTAGCAAACTAACATGACTCACAATCTAAAGAAGACAAATGTTGAAGTTGTGGACGAAGACTCTTCAACACAGAGATAGACGGATGACCCAAATGACAATGCTCTTCAAAGGGAGACGACACACTAGAGTATGTGATGGTCGTAGGTGTTTGTGGTTAAAAGATGTAAATACCTCCAAATTCCCGCTCTTTACCAATAGTCCGTTTCGTCGTAAGATCCTGAAATAAACAATAACAAGGAAAAAATGAGACACAACAATAAAGATCACGAGTGAGTTCATTGACCGAAATCAAATTAAACGAGAAATGTGGTAAATTTAAAACTGATGACAAAGAAATTGATTATGTGAGATGGACGGTTCCTGATCCTAAAATAGGAGTGGAGGTTCCATCAGCTATAGTGACATTAGGTGAAAAGGTAGATGTACAAAGGTTAGAGAATAAATTGAGGTTACCTGTCATATGGTCTGTAGCGCCAAAGTTAATGACCCATTTTGACGTGGAGGAAAGAAGGCATTTAGAAATGTTACCTATCTCTGCGATGGTCATAATGGGAGTAGAAGATGATACCCTTAATGATTCTTGATACTGCTGAAATTTATCAAACTCCTCTGCAAAAATCGTAATTGACTTGTCAAGATTATCAGAAGTAGAGGCGACATGTGCAGAGGGTGATGGCATCCTCTGACCCTTATTCAGGAATCTTCTGCATTCACATTTCGTATGGCCAGGTTTATGACAATAATAGTGTAAAACTCTTTGGTTTGAGAAAGAATCAGAATGCTTTATTTATTCACCAAAGATATGAATATATACAAGTGTACAAAGCATAGAAAAGGAAAATATCACAAAAGGAAATATCACAAAATATTTACAAGAATGGAAAATCCTAATTATAGAATTATAACACTCCCCCTCAAGTTGGAGCATATATGTTAATCATGCCCAACTTGTTACATA